>NC_050607.1:52500-65000 GCF_013368585.1 Megalops cyprinoides | reverse complement strand
AGAGACACAGCTGAGCTGGCACACAGAGAGACAGAGACACAGCTGAGCTGGCACACAGAGAGACAGAGACACAGCTGAGCTGGCACAGAGAGACAGAGACACAGCTGAGCTGGCACAGAGAGAGACAGAGACACAGCTGAGCTGGCACACAGAGAGACAGAGACACAGCTGAGCTGGCACACAGAGAGACAGAGACACAGCTGAGCTGGCACACAGAGAGACAGAGACACAGCTGAGCTGGCACACAGAGAGACAGAGACACAGCTGAGCTGGCACAGAGAGACAGAGACACAGCTGAGCTGGCACAGAGAGACAGAGACACAGCTGAGCTGGCACACAGAGAAACAGAGACACAGCTGAGCTGGCACACAGAGAGAGACAGAGACACAGCTGAGCTGGCACACAGAGAGACAGAGACACAGCTGAGCTGGCACAGAGAGACAGAGACACAGCTGAGCTGGCACACAGAGAGAGACAGAGACACAGCTGAGCTGGCACACAGAGAGACAGAGACACAGCTGAGCTGGCACACAGAGAGACAGAGACACAGCTGAGCTGGCACAGAGAGACAGAGACACAGCTGAGCTGGCACACAGAGAGACAGAGACACAGCTGAGCTGGCACAGAGAGACAGAGACACAGCTGAGCTGGCACACAGAGAGAGACAGAGACACAGCTGAGCTGGCACACAGAGAGACAGAGACACAGCTGAGCTGGCACACAGAGAGAGACAGAGACACAGCTGAGCTGGCACACAGAGAGACAGAGACACAGCTGAGCTGGCACACAGAGAGACAGAGACACAGCTGAGCTGGCACACAGAGAGACAGAGACACAGCTGAGCTGGCACACAGAGAGACAGAGACACAGCTGAGCTGGCACAGAGAGACAGAGACACAGCTGAGCTGGCACACAGAGAGAGACAGAGACACAGCTGAGCTGGCACACAGAGAGACAGAGACACAGCTGAGCTGGCACACAGAGAGACAGAGACACAGCTGAGCTGGCACACAGAGAGACAGAGACACAGCTGAGCTGGCACAGAGAGACAGAGACACAGCTGAGCTGGCACAGAGAGACAGAGACACAGCTGAGCTGGCACACAGAGAGAGACAGAGACACAGCTGAGCTGGCACACAGAGAGACAGAGACACAGCTGAGCTGGCACACAGAGAGAGACAGAGACACAGCTGAGCTGGCACAGAGAGACAGAGACACAGCTGAGCTGGCACACAGAGAGAGACAGAGACACAGCTGAGCTGGCACACAGAGAGAGACAGAGACACAGCTGAGCTGGCACACAGAGAGACAGAGACACAGCTGAGCTGGCACACAGAGAGACAGAGACACAGCTGAGCTGGCACAGAGAGACAGACAGTCACTCACACAGCGGAGCAGTTTGATCTCGTCCAGCGCGGTTTCAGTGTAGTGCTGAGCACTCTTCACCACCTTCATGGCCACAAAGCGCTTCCCCCTGAAACAGAGAGAGTATCACTGTATCTCACAGAGAGAGAGAGAGACTCACAGCACACATCACTGTATCTCACAGAGAGAGAGAGAGACTCACAGCACACATCACTGTATCTCACAGAGAGAGAGACTCACAGCACACATCACTGTATCTCACAGAGAGAGAGAGAGACTCACAGCACACATCACTGTATCACACAGAGAGAGAGAGACTCACAGCACACATCACTGTATCTCACAGAGAGAGAGAGAGACTCACAGCACACATCACTGTATCTCACAGAGAGAGAGAGACTCACAGCACACATCACTGTATCTCACAGAGAGAGACTCACAGCACACATCACTGTATCTCACAGAGAGAGAGAGAGACTCACAGCACACATCACTGTATCTCACAGAGAGAGAGAGAGACTCACAGCACACATCACTGTATCTCACAGAGAGAGAGAGACTCACAGCACACATCACTGTATCTCACAGAGAGAGAGAGAGACTCACAGCACACATCACTGTATCTCACAGAGAGAGAGAGAGACTCACAGCACACATCACTGTATCTCACAGAGAGAGAGAGAGACTCACAGCACACATCACTGTATCACAGAGAGAGAGAGAGACTCACAGCACACATCACTGTATCACAGAGAGAGAGAGAGAGACTCACAGCACACATCACTGTATCTCAGAGAGAGAGAGACTCACAGCACACATCACTGTATCTCACAGAGAGAGAGACTCACAGCACACATCACTGTATCTCAGAGAGAGAGAGAGACTCACAGCACACATCACTGTATCTCACAGAGAGAGACTCACAGCACACATCACTGTATCACAGAGAGAGAGAGAGACTCACAGCACACATCACTGTATCACAGAGAGAGAGAGAGACTCACAGCACACATCACTGTATCACAGAGAGAGAGAGAGACTCACAGCACACATCACTGTATCTCACAGAGAGAGACTCACAGCACACATCACTGTATCACAGAGAGAGAGAGACTCACAGCACACATCACTGTATCTCACAGAGAGAGAGACTCACAGCACACATCACTGTATCTCAGAGAGAGAGAGACTCACAGCACACATCACTGTATCACAGAGAGAGAGAGAGACTCACAGCTCACATCACTGTATCACAGAGAGAGAGAGACTCACAGCACACATCACTGTATCACACAGAGAGAGAGAGACTCACAGCACACATCACTGTATCTCACAGAGAGAGAGACTCACAGCACACATCACTGTATCACACAGAGAGAGAGACTCACAGCACACATCACTGTATCACAGAGAGAGAGAGAGACTCACAGCACACATCACTGTATCACAGAGAGAGAGAGAGAGACTCACAGCACACATCACTGTATCTCAGAGAGAGAGAGAGACTCACAGCACACATCACTGTATCTCAGAGAGAGAGAGAGAGACTCACAGCACACATCACTGTATCACAGAGAGAGAGAGACTCACAGCACACATCACTGTATCTCAGAGAGAGAGAGAGAGACTCACAGCACACATCACTGTATCACACAGAGAGAGACTCACAGCACACATCACTGTATCTCAGAGAGAGAGAGACTCACAGCACACATCACTGTATCTCACAGAGAGAGAGAGAGACTCACAGCACACATCACTGTATCACAGAGAGAGAGAGACTCACAGCACACATCACTGTATCTCACAGAGAGAGAGACTCACAGCACACATCACTGTATCACAGAGAGAGAGAGACTCACAGCACACATCACTGTATCACAGAGAGAGAGAGAGACTCACAGCACACATCACTGTATCTCACAGAGAGAGAGAGAGACTCACAGCACACATCACTGTATCTCACAGAGAGAGAGAGACTCACAGCACACATCACTGTATCTCAGAGAGAGAGAGAGACTCACAGCACACATCACTGTATCACACAGAGAGAGAGAGAGACTCACAGCACACATCACTGTATCACACAGAGAGAGACTCACAGCACACATCACTGTATCACAGAGAGAGAGAGAGAGACTCACAGCACACATCACTGTATCTCAGAGAGAGAGAGACTCACAGCACACATCACTGTATCACAGAGAGAGAGACTCACAGCACACATCACTGTATCTCACAGAGAGAGAGAGAGACTCACAGCACACATCACTGTATCTCACAGAGAGAGAGACTCACAGCACACATCACTGTATCACAGAGAGAGAGAGACTCACAGCACACATCACTGTATCACAGAGAGAGAGAGACTCACAGCACACATCACTGTATCTCACAGAGAGAGAGACTCACAGCACACATCATTGTATCACAGAGAGAGAGAGACTCACAGCACACATCACTGTATCTCACAGAGAGAGAGACTCAGCACACATCACTGTATCTCACAGAGAGAGAGAGACTCACAGCACACATCACTGTATCACAGAGAGAGAGAGAGACTCACAGCACACATCACTGTATCTCACAGAGAGAGAGAGACTCACAGCACACATCACTGTATCACACAGAGAGAGAGAGACTCACAGCACACATCACTGTATCTCACAGAGAGAGACTCACAGCACACATCACTGTATCACAGAGAGAGAGACTCACAGCACACATCACTGTATCTCAGAGAGAGAGAGAGACTCACAGCACACATCACTGTATCTCACAGAGAGAGAGAGACTCACAGCACACATCACTGTATCTCACAGAGAGAGAGAGACTCACAGCACACATCACTGTATCACAGAGAGAGAGAGAAAGACTCACAGCACACATCACTGTATCACAGAGAGAGAGAGACTCACAGCACACATCACTGTATCTCACAGAGAGAGAGAGAGACTCACAGCACACATCACTGTATCACAGAGAGAGAGACTCACAGCACACATCACTGTATCTCACAGAGAGAGAGAGAGACTCACAGCACACATCACTGTATCACAGAGAGAGAGAGAGACTCACAGCACACATCACTGTATCACACAGAGAGAGAGACTCACAGCACACATCACTGTATCACAGAGAGAGAGAGAGAGAGACTCACAGCACACATCACTGTATCTCAGAGAGAGAGAGAGACTCACAGCACACATCACTGTATCACAGAGAGAGAGAGACTCACAGCACACATCACTGTATCTCACAGAGAGAGAGAGAGACTCACAGCACACATCACTGTATCACACAGAGAGAGAGAGACTCACAGCACACATCACTGTATCACAGAGAGAGAGAGACTCACAGCACACATCACTGTATCTCAGAGAGAGAGAGAGACTCACAGCACACATCACTGTATCTCACAGAGAGAGAGAGAGAGACTCACAGCACACATCACTGTATCACAGAGAGAGAGAGAGACTCACAGCACACATCACTGTATCTCACAGAGAGAGAGACTCACAGCACACATCACTGTATCTCAGAGAGAGAGAGACTCACAGCACACATCACTGTATCACAGAGAGAGAGAGAGACTCACAGCACACATCACTGTATCTCAGAGAGAGAGAGAGAGAGACTCACAGCACACATCACTGTATCACAGAGAGAGAGAGAGACTCACAGCACACATCACTGTATCACAGAGAGAGAGACTCACAGCACACATCACTGTATCTCACACAGAGAGAGAGACTCACAGCACACATCACTGTATCTCACAGAGAGAGAGAGACTCACAGCACACATCACTGTATCACAGAGAGAGAGAGAGACACAGCACACATCACTGTATCACAGAGAGAGAGAGAGACTCACAGCACACATCACTGTATCACAGAGAGAGAGAGAGAGACTCACAGCACACATCACTGTATCTCACACAGAGAGAGAGACTCACAGCACACATCACTGTATCACAGAGAGAGAGAGAGACTCACAGCACACATCACTGTATCTCACAGAGAGAGAGAGACTCACAGCACACATCACTGTATCACAGAGAGAGAGAGACTCACAGCACACATCACTATCTCACAGAGAGAGAGAGACTCACAGCACACATCACTGTATCACAGAGAGAGAGAGAGACTCACAGCACACATCACTGTATCTCAGAGAGAGAGAGAGACACAGCACACATCACTGTATCACAGAGAGAGAGAGAGACTCACAGCACACATCACTGTATCTCACAGAGAGAGAGAGACTCACAGCACACATCACTGTATCACAGAGAGAGACTCACAGCACACATCACTGTATCACACACAGAGAGAGAGACTCACAGCACACATCACTGTATCTCAGAGAGAGAGAGAGACTCACAGCACACATCACTGTATCACAGAGAGAGAGAGAGACTCACAGCACACATCACTGTATCACAGAGAGAGAGAGAGACTCACAGCACACATCACTGTATCTCAGAGAGAGAGAGAGACTCACAGCACACATCACTGTATCTCACACAGAGAGAGAGAGACTCACAGCACACATCACTGTATCTCAGAGAGAGAGAGAGACTCACAGCACACATCACTGTATCTCAGAGAGAGAGAGACTCACAGCACACATCACTGTATCACAGAGAGAGAGAGACTCACAGCACACATCACTGTATCACAGAGAGAGAGAGACTCACAGCACACATCACTGTATCTCACAGAGAGAGACTCACAGCACACATCACTGTATCTCAGAGAGAGAGAGACTCACAGCACACATCAGAGAGAGCCTAACAGCATGTGTCAGCATGCAATGGAGCTGCTCGCCTGACTATGACACTCACTGGATGTCCCAGCACAGCCAGACGGTGGAGAAGTGACCCCAGCCCAGCTTGCGGATCACATGGTACCTCCCGTTGAACAGGTCCCCGATTTTCACTGGGTGGTAACCTCCTGCAGGAAGAGGGAGGACAGCCAATCACATCACCACAAAACCATACCGTTACCAATCAGGTCAGCTATCAAAAAACAAACATGTATCTGACTTGGAGACAATGTAGGAGTGTAAACATATTATTTTATTTTGAAAGGATCAGACATACTGTATTGTACAATGTCATTTCTCTGAAGGGCAACCATGGTCACTGTGATAGCTATTTGCAGCTGGGCTACACACAGTGGATGATTACACCTGCCACACTAAACAACCTTGAGCTGTCCTGTTGTGTCAGGCCCATGACACTGCCAGGGAAACTGAAGTGAGAAGCAGGACAGATAAGAATAAGAATAAGAATAAGAAATACTTTATTAATCCCGAAAGAAATTTGAGTGTCACAACTGCACCGTCCGGCACACATCAAAAACAACAAAAGAATGAATTGAATAAAATAAATAGAGAGGTATAAAATACAACAAATAGAAAGATGTTTGTGCAATTATGCATTGTGCAGTACATCTGTAGCTGTCATATAATAAATAAATGACAATAGTGAGATAGAGACAGGAGAGAGATGAAGAGACCCTCCTCTTCCTCCTGACCTTTGCAGTAATCGGCAGGGTCCTCCTGCTCCTCATCGTCAGAGCCCAGGATCTCCTCCTCCAGCTCCGGGGGGGCCACAGGCTCAGGGGGGGGGTGGGGGGGGTGGAGGGGGAGGAGGCGCTGATGGGACTTTCTGCTGCGTCTCAGGCCTATGCAGAGAGAGAGGCCATCTCGGCTGTATCATGGACACAGAGCTGCAGGTGTACAGTGTGCAACTACAGCAGAGACAGGACTGCTCCTCAGAGTCCATAGAGCTCATCTCCCTGATTACAGCCAAAGCCTGTGCCCATATCACCGCGACAGCTTTCTGCCTGTGAGTGTGTGTGAGTGTGTGTGTGTGTGTGTGTGTGTGTGTGCGCAGGCACAGAGGCACCGTGGTTTTTCTGTTTTTAAGGAGTTTTTACAGTAGAACTGTGTCCCATACATGAATACTGACACACTCCCCAGCCCAACACTGAAGATGAGGAACACACACACTCTCACACACATACACACACACACACACAGGGGCTGACCCCAGGGCAGCGTGGGTGTGCCGCTATGTCCTCTGTGGAATGTGAGAGTCCGTGTGTCTCAGCCTGGTAGGAACGAGTCCTGACAGGAGCCCCTCACAATTGACTCCCAGTTACACTCAGAGGCGTCCACTTCCCCCACACCCCTACCCCTCACTGCCTCTGTAACTGAGAGAAGTTACACACACACACACACACACACACACACATCATCATCAGAAAGATGGCATAAGGCCAAGTGTATAGGGAGAGATGAAGGGCTCTGACAGGTAGCCTTGTTACAGTATAGAGAAAATTGGACAGAGAAGGACAGGAAGAGATGGAGCAGAACGGAGAGGTATGAAGAGGAGTGGAGAGATGAACAGAAATCAAGAATGATGGAGAGGAACAGAGAGATGGAGAAGAACAGGGAGATGGAGTGTAACAGAGAGATGGAGAGGAATAGGGAGATGGAGTGTAACAGAGAAATAGAGTGTAACAGAGAGATGGAGTGTAACAGAGAGATGGAGAGGAATAGAGAGATGGAGTGTAACAGAGAGATGGAGTGTAACAGAGAGATGGAGAGGAATAGAGAGATGGAGTGTAACAGAGAAATAGAGTGTAACAGAGAGATGGAGAAGAACAGAGAGATGGAGAGGAACAGAGAGATGGAGAGGAACAGAGAGATGGAGAGGAACAGAGAGAGAGAGTGTAAAATAGGAAGAGAGAGAGGAATATAGAGTGATGGAGAGGAACAGACAGATGGGGGGAGGAGTGGAGAGAGACAGAGAGGTCCCCTCAGCTATGCATCCTCTTGCTCTTTTCACACCCTGCAAAGGCATTCAGAGTGCTGACACTACATTCCCCCTGCTGGCCATACAGCCCTGTCTGTATACTGCTGCAATGTACAGCACACACACTCACACGCGCACACGCACACACACACATCTAACAAGCTATACTAAACACTCACACGCTCACACGCACACACACACACATCTAACAAGCTATACTAAACACTCACACGCTCACACGCACACACACACACATCTAACAAGCTATACTAAACACTCACACACTCACACACGCACACACACACACACATCTAACAAGCTATACTAAACACTCACACACACACACACATCTAACAAGCTATACTAAACACTCACACGCGCACACGCACACACACACATCTAACAAGCTATACTAAACACTCACACGCACACACACACACACACACACACATCTAACAAGCTATACTAAACACTCACACGCGCACACGCACACACACACATCTAACAAGCTATACTAAACACTCACACGCGCACACGCACACACACACATCTAACAAGCTATACTAAACACACACACACTCACACGCACACACACACTCACACACGCACACACACACATAGCCATCTCAGAAAGCCTGGTGAGATGTCCTTGTGGGAGATTCCACTCATCACTGAAGGAAGCAGGGAAAGTGATGAAGAAAAAAAGAAAGAAAGCCACACACAGCCATCTACACACAACACTGCACCTGCAGCTCCGGCTCTCACACAGGCACAGAGCTCAATACTCCACTGCTTTACTGACACACTCTGTACGGCTGTCACCCCACCCCCACAGTCTCTCACACACCCTCTCTCACACACACACACACTCTGTACCTGATGTACTGCTGTGTCAGGGCTCTGTGTGGGTGCAGGCTCAGTGTCGTCTGTGTGTGGGACAGACAGCCAGCCATGGGGACAGACAGAGGGACGCTGCTCGCTGACCGGAGGCTGCCGAGGTCTGGATGAGATAGCGGGACGTCCCAGAGAATTTCCTCGGCAGTCACATGGTCAGACGGTCTGCTTGCACCCAGACGATAACCCCGCTCCCTCTGCTGCACAAGCTCATAGACAGTACCCCCAGCGTACACACACACACACACACACACATCCCTCTCTCACACTGCTCCCTGCACACTGATTGGCTAAAGAAGTCTGAGGCATGATGGGAGAACTGTGTGCAGATGCACTGCAACAGAGGTGGTAAAAGCACAAATATTAACATGGCACATCTTCCAAAAATGAAAACAGGCTCTTTCAGCAGAAGTGAGGCACTCATTGGGCAGAGAGAGTGACTCTCTCAGGGGCACAAGCATTAGGAAACCGCTGCTCTTCTGATTGCAGCAGGTTGATGTGAGCACAACCCCAGTCTCTTGTGACCTGGGATGGGCTGTTTGTGTCCTTGCTGGCATGACAAATATCCTTCTGATTCCCAGGCCTCTGTTGGGGAGCCATGACCCTGTGTTCTCCTCTGCTTTCAGAAAATGAGATTTACCACGTGTGTTTGCTACACTCTCAGTAAACTCCACAGGGACAACACTCTCCCAAGACAATCATCAGACTACATTCCTCTCCTCCCTCCTAATTCCCTCTTTCCTGACTTTCAGGCTCTTTCTCTTGCCTCCGTATCACCCTATCCTTCTTAGGCCAGAGAGAATGATCTTCTGGAAAGTTCTGCTGTGGATGGAGCTTGGTGTCACAGCACAAAGGCAGGATGTTGGCTCCATTCAGCTAACCTACATAGGGAGCAGTGCTGGGACCAGAATCTCTCACCGTGGGCCACCTAACGGGGGCGTTAAAAACAGCTTCCTGCCAAACAGGCCCTCGGGGCAGGGGAGGGCATATTTTCGCTGCACGCTGGAACCGCTGGAGTGGTGTTGCTCCTACTTCCTTCCCCTGTCGGGGAGCGGAGGAAAGGAGCAGGAAGGCTTTCTGAGTCGCTGCCCTGCGCCAAGAGGAACAGAGAAGCCTGCAGGGGAGAGCAAACAGAGGCCCGGGCTGACAGGAGAGGAAGTGTAGGAGCAGGGAGTGTGTCACACCCTCTCCCAAAAGCAGCCAGGCCGTACCTCACGGGACCCAGCGTGTCACACCCTCTCCCAAAAGCAGCCAGGCCGCACCTCACGGGACCCAGCGTGTCACGCCCTCTCCCAAAAGCAGCCAGGCCGCACCTCACGGGACCCAGCGTGTCACGCCCTCTCCCAAAAGCAGCCAGGCCGCACCTCACGGGACCCAGCGTGTCACGCCCTCTCCCAAAAGCAGCCAGGCCACACCTCACAGGACCCAGCGTGTCACGCCCTCTCCCAAAAGCAGCCAGGCCGCACCTCACGGGACCCAGCGTGTCACGCCCTCTCCCAAAAGCAGCCAGGCCACACCTCACAGGACCCAGCGTGTCACGCCCTCTCCCAAAAGCAGCCAGGCCGCACCTCACGGGACCCAGCGTGTCACGCCCTCTCCCAAAAGCAGCCAGGCCGCACCTCACAGGACCCAGCGTGTCACGCCCTCTCCAAAAACACCCACACCCAAACAGCACAGCACATCACACACACCTACACACACCCACACCTCTGCACCTGTACAACACTTTACACACACCTACACACACCAAGCAAGCACACACACACCCACACTCAAACAGCACATCACACACACCTACACACACCCACACCCAAACAGCACATCACACACACCTACACACACCCACACCTCTGCACCTGTACAACACTTTACTCACACCTACACACACCAAGCAAGCACACACACACCCACACTCAAACAGCACATCACACACACCTACACACACCCACACCCAAACAGCACATCACACACACCTACACACACCCACACCTCTGCACCTGTACAACACTTTACTCACACCTACACACACCAAGCAAGCACACACACAGCCCTAACCACAGGACACACAGGTGTGGACACACTGCTTCCTCAGTGCACAGCATGCTTACCCACACTGCAATCTTCTCTCAGCCATTAAAACCTCACAGCACAACAAAAATGTGTCAATCCAGCCGTTAGCTGCCATACGTGTCCCAGCTTCCAGGACTAACATGACGCTGCCTCTGCTGAAGGCTGTGATTTCTGTGTGGTGCTGAGCAACTCACCGGCGTGTGCAACCCTTAAACACAGACAGAAACAGAGAGAGAGCAGCAGAGCACAGCAGAGTGTGAGACAGACCGGCTGACGCGTTACCTTTCAGAGCACGAGCATTTCTGCCAGGTCGGGGACATGTGTGGAGTGAGACAGCCGCTCGCTGGGAGAGGCAGTGCGCTTCGCAGAAGGAGTCCTCTGTCCTGCTTGTGTGTGGGGGGAGCAGGCTCTCTCCCTCCCCCTCTCCCTCTCTCTCCCTCTCTCTCCCTCTCTCTCCCTCTCTCCTTCTCTCTCCCTCTCTCCCTCTCTCTCCCTCTCTCTCCCTCTCTCTCCCTCTCTCTCTCCCTCTCTCTCCCTCTCTCTCCCTCTCTCCCGCTCTCCCGCTCTCTCGCTCCCTCGCTCCCTCCCTCTCTTTCCCTCTCTCTCCCTCTCTCTCCCTCTCTCTCTCTCTCTCTCTCCCTCTCTCCCTCTCTCTCCCTCTCTCCCTCTCTCTCCCTCTCTCTCCCTCTCTCCTTCTCTCTCCCTCTCTCCCTCTCTCTCCCTCTCACTCCCTCTCTCTCTCACTCTCTCTCTCTCTCTCTCTCTCTCTCTCTCTCTCTCTCTCACTCTCTCTCTCTCTCACTCTCTCCCGCTCTCTCGCTCCCTCGCTCCCTCGCTCCCTCTCTCCCTCCCTCTCTCCCTCTCTCTCCCTCTCTCTCTCCCTCTCTCTCTCCCTCTCTCCCTCTCTCTCTCCCTCTCTCTCCCTCTCTCCCTCCCTCTCTCTCCCTCTCTCCCTCTCTCTCCCTCTCTCTCCCTCTCTCCCTCTCTCTCCCTCTCTCCCTCTCTCTCCCTCTCTCTCCCTCTCTCCCTCTCTCCCTCTCTCCCTCTCTCCCACTCTCCCACTCTCCCGCTCCCTCGCTCCCTCGCTCCCTCCCTCTCTCGCAGTTCTACTGGCTTCTCGTGAGTGATAAGGAAGGCACGTGCAGCTCTCTGCAGCTCTGCACAACAACAGCGCTGTGAGTGCAGGACTCAACCACTGCTGCTGGCTGTGTGGGGGAGCACAGGCAGGGCCAACAGGAAAAAGCAGCCTGTCTCCGACTGGCTGTGCCGGAGCAGACTCCATACCAGGCTTCCCTCTCCCTGCTTCTCAGGAACACACACATGTACACATGACCAACCTAAT
>NC_050607.1:0-47500 GCF_013368585.1 Megalops cyprinoides | reverse complement strand
GCTGTCAGGTAACATTACAGCAGGTGCTCCCATGACAGACTGGCCACTCCTCCAGGGGGGAGTTCCTGCCACACTGCCTCTCCACAGGAGAGAGAGCAGAGTACAGCCTACCTGAGCACGGCTCTCCACAGGAGAGAGAGCAGAGTACAGCCTACCTGAGCACGGCTCTCCACAGGAGAGAGAGCAGAGTACAGCCTACCTGAGCACGGCTCTCCACAGGAGAGAGAGCAGAGTACAGCCTACCTGAGCACGGCTCTCCACAGGAGAGAGAGCAGAGTACAGCCTACCTGAGCACGGCTCTCCACAGGCATGGCGACAGGAGCAGCATCCATACTTGCTGCCCTACAGATGCTTTTCAGCTTCATTACTGTGATGCTTCCACACCCACCCAGGTGAGCGAAGTCCTTATCCGTATCTAACACATGACTGTCCAGCAACATGGCACAACGCAACCTCTAACCCTGAATCCTCAGGCAGAATCTCATACGGGCTGCTGTGAAACCAGAGTTTCTGCTCAAACACAAAGCACAACAACAGAGAGAAATCCAACACTTCTCCTCTCGAGAGTCAGCTCCCCCTGAGCCTGGGGCTACAGGGCCACTTTTAAACAATGGCCTCATTTAGAGCTTCTCACTGCAGCGTTTGTTTTAGCCTGTCAGTGAGATCCCACACAAACAGCACTCTGTTACTGCAACCCTGAGTCCAAGCCCAGATTACACTGATAACTGAGGCCCAACACGTTCAGCTCTCTGTGACAGTAACACTGGAGGCAGAGGAAGACACGCAGGGGAGCTCCTGCCCATGCTACTCAGAACACAGCAGCCACATTCTGAGAGGCTCATTTCAGTGGAAGAAGCCACTATGATCAAGCAACAGCTCCAGAGCTAATGCACAGCAAGCATCTCTGCTTTCCGCTGCTGCCATCTGTGCTCGTAGGCCTCAGTCCAGGCAGAGTAAGACATACGGATCTCTCTGAAGTGAACACACGCACAAACCTTTTGACTACAATAGATGTAACGCTGCAAATGTTGGAGTGGGGTGTCCTCCGATGCACCCCTGACCTTCACAAAGAGAGGCCAGAAAGTCACGCCCCCAAGGACATGTGCAGGCCCTCCCTTTCCATCCATCAGAGGAATGTCAGGAGATGGAGGATTCTGATTGGCTTAGCCCCCTGATTCAGGCCATGCCCATTTCTGAGCACGGCAGCTATACAGTCCATCATCACAGAGAGGAGAGCAGATCACTCAGTATTCAGCCCAAAGCAGGAGCAGAAGCTGGCCAGCAGTCTGCCATCTCACCCACTGCTCACTCCCACAGCACATCGCACACTGTTACACAGGGGTCAGCCGAGGCCATCTCACATCACCGTAAATCCTGTGATGCTGTGCCTTCAGCAGCTGCTCCTCTTGTGCTTGTCAGTGCTGAGGGCCAGCCCTGGGGTAAACGGATTTGGCGACACCTGCTCTGACACAGTGCCAGGCTGCGAGACATCACCAGCTTTCATTAATGCGCCCTGTCTGGTATGAGAAGCCATGGAGACATGGCTGTGCTGAACCTGCAAAGAGCAGGGCTAACACTCTCTCTATTCCCCCTCTCTGTTCCCCCTTTCTGCCCCCCCATCCTCCCTGTCTCTGCCTGTCCCCATCCCCACACCCCCCCCACCCACACACTCTGCACGGATCATTAGTGCAGTTCAGCTCGTGGGAAGCAGCACTGCCAAATATGACATGTGATCCCGTCTAAGCAACGTAAAAAACATTTACAAGAAAATAAGCATGAGTCCAAACACTGAAATGTGTTATTAAAAGAGCTCATGGAAGCTGACTGTGCTGCAGTCTGATGTGTGGCTGCTCTGGGAAGCACAGGATGGCGTAACATACAACAAAATCAATAAAGTATACAGGGCACAGCGGGGCACTACAGCCATATCAATCACCCAGCTCAAATCATACAGGCAGCGAGGCAGCGAGGCAGCAGCCCTACAACGAGGCAGCGGCCCTACAACGAGGCAGCGGCCCCAAAGCGAGGCAGCGGCCCCACAACGAGGCAGCGGCCCCACAGCGAGGCAGCGAGGCAGCGGCCCCACAGCGAGGCAGCGAGGCAGCGGCTCCACAGCGAGGCAGCGGCCCCACAGCGAGGCAGCGGCTCCACAGCGAGGCAGCGGCCCCACAGCGAGGCAGCGGCCCCAAAGCGAGGCAGCGGCCCCACAGCGAGGCAGCGAGGCAGCGAGGGAGCGGCCCCACAGCGAGGCAGCGAGGCAGTGGCCCCACAGCGAGGCAGCGAGGCAGCGGCCCCACAGTGAGGCAGCGGCCCCACAGCGAGGCAGTGAGGCAGTGGCTCCACAGCGAGGCAGCGGCCCCACAGCGAGGCAGCGGCCCCACAGCGAGGCAGCGAGGCAGCGGCTCCACAGCAAGGCAGCGGCCCCACAGCGAGGCAGCGGCCCCACAGCGAGGCAGCAGCCCCACAGCGAGGCAGCGGCCCCACAGCGAGGCAGCGGCCCCACAGCGAGGCAGCGGCCCCACAGTGAGGCAGCGGCCCCACAGCGAGGCAGGTGTCCCCTGAGGCGTGAACACATTTTTAGAGCATGTTTCTGCAGCTTCAGGTTGCTGCTGGCTGAGAGAAGGAGAGAAGCCATCCGTCTTCATTACCTGGCCTCTCTGTAACGCAGCAGGGATGTGGAGAGACAATGCTGGAGAAATAATGATGCTGACTGCCATATTCAACACGCACATCACCCACAGACCACCCTAACATCAGGCACTGCTTCTTTTCTGAGTGAACCTTCCTGTAGGGCGTCACAAATATTCCAATCAATGTTGCTTTTGCCAAAAGACTAGGCTTTTAAGCAAGGCATTTCTAAATAAAAGCTTTGGTGGGTGCTGCCCTGTCTCACCAAACCCAGCTGCGCTGTGCAGACAGACACGGCCAGATACAACACACCCCCACATTCTCTCATACTAACAACCCCTCATCAGCCATGCTCAGACACAAACAGCATCAAGGAGGACAGAGCTGAAAGCTAACACCAGCCATCCTGGAACATTCCGGTATATTCCAAAGCAGACCTTCAGTGCAGGCAGCCCTGTATCAGCCAGTTTGTGCCTCAGTGACGTCGCTCCAATAATATTGTGCCATGAAGGAAGTTCTCTACCTCTAGCTTTAAGTTCTCCCCAGACCAGTTCTCATTATAGAACGGATCCGTGAAGTGCGGAGAAATCATCCACACCGCCGTTACCGACGCAACAGCTCGCCCCCATCACACACACGCTCCCGCATTACACCAGCGCACTTCCACACACACGCTCCCGCATTACACCAGCGCACTTCCACACACACGCTCCCGCATTACACCAGCGCACTTCCACACACACGCTCCCGCATTACACCAGCGCACTTCCACACACACGCTCCCGCATTACACCAGCGCACTTCCACACACACGCTCCCGCATTACACCAGCGCACTTCCACACACACGCTCCCGCATTACACCACTGCACTTCCACACACACGCTCCCGCATTACACCAGCGCACTTCCACACACACGCTCCCGCATTACACCACTGCACTTCCACACACACGCTCCCGCATTACACCAGCGCACTTCCACACACACGCTCCCGCATTACACCAGCGCACTTCCACACACACGCTCCCGCATTACACCAGCGCACTTCCACACACACGCTCCCGCATTACACCAGCGCACTTCCACACACACGCTCCCGCATTACACCAGCGCACTTCCACACACACGCTCCCGCATTACACCACTGCACTTCCACACACACGCTCCCGCATTACACCAGCGCACTTCCACACACACGCTCCCGCATTACACCACTGCACTTCCACACACACGCTCCCGCATTACACCAGCGCACTTCCACACACACGCTCCCGCATTACACCACTGCACTTCCACACACACGCTCCCGCATTACACCACTGCACTTCCACACACACGCTCCCGCATTACACCACTGCACTTCCACACACACGCTCCCGCATTACACCACTGCACTTCCACACACACGCTCCCGCATTACACCACTGCACTTCCACACACACGCTCCCGCATTACACCAGCGCACTTCCACACACACGCTCCCGCATTACACCACGGCACTTCCACACACACGCTCCCGCATTACACCACTGCACTTCCACACACACGCTCCCGCATTACACCAGCGCACTTCCACACACACGCTCCCGCATTACACCACTGCACTTCCACACACACGCTCCCGCATTACACCACTGCACTTCCACACACACGCTCCCGCATTACACCAGCGCACTTCCACACACACGCTCCCGCATTACACCACTGCACTTCCACACACACGCTCCCGCATTACACCAGCGCACTTCCACACACACGCTCCCGCATTACACCAGCGCACTTCCACACACACGCTCCCGCATTACACCAGCGCACTTCCACACACACGCTCCCGCATTACACCAGCGCACTTCCACACACACGCTCCCGCATTACACCACTGCACTTCCACACACACGCTCCCGCATTACACCAGCGCACTTCCACACACACGCTCCCGCATTACACCAGCGCACTTCCACACACACGCTCCCGCATTACACCAGTGCACTTCCACACACACGCTCCCGCATTACACCAGTGCACTTCCACACACACGCTCCCGCATTACACCAGTGCACTTCCACACACACGCTCCCGCATTACACCAGCGCACTTCCACACACACGCTCCCGCATTACACCAGCGCACTTCCACACACACGCTCCCGCATTACACCAGCGCACTTCCACACACACGCTCCCGCATTACACCACTGCACTTCCACACACACGCTCCCGCATTACACCAGCGCACTTCCACACACACGCTCCCGCATTACACCAGCGCACTTCCACACACACGCTCCTGCATTACACCACTGCACTTCCACACACACGCTCCCGCATTACACCACTGCACTTCCACACACACGCTCCCGCATTACACCAGTGCACTTCCACACACACGCTCCCGCATTACACCAGTGCACTTCCACACACACGCTCCCGCATTACACCAGCGCACTTCCACACACACGCTCCCGCATTACACCAGCGCACTTCCACACACACGCTCCCGCATTACACCAGCGCACTTCCACACACACGCTCCCGCATTACACCAGCGCACTTCCACACACACGCTCCCGCATTACACCAGCGCACTTCCACACACACGCTCCCGCATTACACCACTGCACTTCCACACACACGCTCCCGCATTACACCACTGCACTTCCACACACACGCTCCCGCATTACACCAGTGCACTTCCACACACACGCTCCCGCATTACACCACTGCACTTCCACACACACGCTCCCGCATTACACCAGCGCACTTCCACACACACGCTCCCGCATTACACCAGCGCACTTCCACACACACGCTCCCGCATTACACCACTGCACTTCCACACACACGCTCCCGCATTACACCAGTGCACTTCCACACACGCGCTCCCGCATTACACCAGCGCACTTCCACACACACGCTCCCGCATAACACCACTGCACTTCCACACACACGCTCCCGCATAACACCACTGCACTTCCACACACACGCTCCCGCATTACACCAGCGCACTTCCACACACACGCTCCCGCATTACACCACTGCACTTCCACACACACGCTCCCGCATTACACCACTGCACTTCCACACACACGCTCCCGCATTACACCAGCGCACTTCCACACACACGCTCCCGCATTACACCACTGCACTTCCACACACACGCTCCCGCATTACACCACTGCACTTCCACACACACGCTCCCGCATTACACCACTGCACTTCCACACACACGCTCCCGCATTACACCAGCGCACTTCCACACACACGCTCCCGCATTACACCAGCGCACTTCCACACACACGCTCCCGCATTACACCACTGCACTTCCACACACACGCTCCCGCATTACACCAGCGCACTTCCACACACACGCTCCCGCATTACACCAGCGCACTTCCACACACACGCTCCCGCATTACACCAGCGCACTTCCACACACACGCTCCCGCATTACACCACTGCACTTCCACACACACGCTCCCGCATTACACCACTGCACTTCCACACACACGCTCCCGCATTACACCACTGCACTTCCACACACACGCTCCCGCATTACACCAGCGCACTTCCACACACACGCTCCCGCATTACACCACTGCACTTCCACACACACGCTCCCGCATTACACCAGCGCACTTCCACACACACGCTCCCGCATTACACCAGCGCACTTCCACACACACGCTCCCGCATTACACCAGCGCACTTCCACACACACGCTCCCGCATTACACCAGCGCACTTCCACACACACGCTCCCGCATTACACCACTGCACTTCCACACACACGCTCCCGCATTACACCAGCGCACGCTATTAGCCGTGACGCTCGGGTACTGACATTCAGGCAATCACGCCAACAAGCGCTGTCACCGCGGTCAGACAGTCTGCAGCTACCAGAGCAATACCGTATCTGCGCTGCAGCACTCAGCTCCGAAAGGGTCTCAACCGACACAGACACTCTTCCTGGTAGCTGACTAGCCACAGTGATCACGATCAGCTGTGGATACAATGCGCGCACACACACACACACACACACACACACACACACAGCACGCTTCACCCGGCTCCGGGAAGCCTGTCCTGCAGATCCGGCCTGCGGAACGTTGCCAATAGCAACTTCCGACTCCGCACAGCCCGGAGACGGCGTCAGAGCCGCAGAGAGACGGCTTCAGAGCCGCAGAGAGACGGCGTCAGAGCCGCAGAGAGACGGCTTCAGAGCCGCAGAGAGACGGCGTCAAAGCCGCAGAGAGACGGCGTCAGAGCCGCAGAGAGACGGCGTCAGAGCCGCAGAGAGACGGCTTCAGAGCCGCAGAGAGACGGCGTCAGAGCCGCAGAGAGACGGCTTCAGAGCCGCAGAGAGACGGCGTCAAAGCCGCAGAGAGACGGCGTCAAAGCCGCAGAGAGACGGCGTCAGAGCCGCAGAGAGACGGCGTCAGAGCCGCAGAGAGACGGCTTCAGAGCCGCAGAGAGACGGCGTCAGAGCCGCAGAGAGACGGCTTCAGAGCCGCAGAGAGACGGCGTCAGAGCCGCAGAGAGACGGCTTCAGAGCCGCAGAGAGACGGCTTCAGAGCCGCAGAGAGACGGCGTCAGAGCCGCAGAGAGACGGCGTCAGAGCCGCAGAGAGACGGCTTCAGAGCCGCAGAGAGACGGCGTCAGAGCCGCAGAGAGACGGCTTCAGAGCCGCAGAGACAGGCCGATGCCAGCCGATCGGCTGATGCCAGCCCGGGTAACATCCTTCTGCCGCAGCGTCTGTTTGGCGTATATGCCCGAGGCTGGGTCTCCAAACTGTCGCCAAAAGCAGCAGCTAGCCAAGCAGCTACAGGCTAGCGGCGCTATGCGGTGCGGAGACTGCCTTCAGCTGACAGACACACACACACGCAGCGAGCCCCGACCCCCGCCCTGCTTACCTTCTGTGATGAGCCGTCTTGTCTTTCTTTCCTTTCGGCCTCCTCTTTCGGGCCTGGATGGCCATCACTGTGAAAGAGATGATGAAATGTACACAAGTGCAGAATAAGCGAAAGGAAGAGAGACAACAACACATCAGTTTAGCAGCTTCCCAGAGATAGCCAGCCAGCTAACCCAGACAGGTATCCCTACACCTCTTTTAGTCTAATAAACCAAAAGCAGGTGGGTGTAAAGAAACCTTTTAATACTAGCTAAAATAAGTGTCTTCACCTTTCCGGGAGCTCATGTTGTTATCCTCCTTCCCCTCGCTGCAGCGGCCGCTTGCTCGCTCTTCTGCGCTCGCTCTCGGTAGGATGCGCGCTCCCTCAGCCCGAAGAAGAGACGCGCATGCGACAAGATGTGCGTAGGGTCGCGGTCGCGCACAGCCTTCAGCACATCGCAGCGTGGCCTCGCAGCGTGGCCTCGCCTTCACATGAAGCAGTCATCTGACTGGCGTTACTCATCTTTAATTGCAGATGCAGCAGGTGCCGCAAAACTTCATAAAAGAAACATAAAGACGCTTGGCTTATCAATGCAAATGTAGATTCAGACCCCTACATTGCCTCCATGACATCAAAGTATGTTATGAGGATGCAATACATTGAATTTCACATTAAAGAAACGCGGCATCATTCAAAATGAACCGCACTGTCTGCTTGCAATGCATACATAGAATTCTCATGCTAACTACTCTGTTTTTATCTTACATTTCTTTTTCTTTTTTCTGTGTGTGGCAGTCCTGTCAGGGGCACTGGGCTAATGTGCGGTGTCTTGAATACAGGCAACAGTTGCAGTGCCGGGCGTTGTCTAATCGCCCTGATTCAGTCTCTGCCAGGCGGGTCCTCACGTTCAGGATTAACGAAAATACAGGCTTCCCTTATCATCAAACTCACTGAAAATAGTCACGTCTGTTAGTTGGGTCAAGAAAATGGTGTTTTTAATCTGATGAACCTTCAATGATCATAGTCATACTATGATATAATTTATCTTAAAAAAGCACACATCCCTATGGTAAGTTTGTGTTCAGAGAGCCTTGAACAGCCTAACAGTGCAAGTCCCCATTACACACAATTGTTTCAAGGCAACCATGATACAATAGCTCCTCAGTCAATGGCTGCTGAGTAAGTGCGGTCCCTCTTGCTGCTACTGAGGCTTTAGATTATACCAAACCCCCATGCAAGTGTGTCTCAGTGACATTTTAAAGCCGTTTCTATGTCCTGAGCTGAGATTATCTGTCAGGATGTGAGGACAGCCTCTCTGTCTGCACTTATGAATGAATTAGTGTCCATTTAAAAAACTGCATTGCGTCGTTGTCATTTGATCCCTTGCTGGTAGGTGAATGGCCGCTTCATGAATGACAGGCTGAAAGATGAAACAGCTCTTCCCCCGGGTCCTGTGATGTGCTGCTTCAGTCTTGTGTATTGCTGATGGGATACAAGGTGACTCAATATCCATAATGTATGACATCACATGAGAGCCAAAAGCTTGTTGAATGTCCAACTGTTCCCACCAAAAGCTTTATAAAACACGTTTGCAGACGTGCATCTTAGCCGAGCTCGGCCAGGTTCCGCTGCATAAGGCTGCTGTAGATTCATCTGCTTAAGTGGCAGCTGCATGAAATTTATTTTTGTTTTTCCTGGAAAAACCCCCTCTGTCCTACTGCGTGGTCCTTGGTAGACGTTGAGATCTGGACTCTTCGCTGCCTGGGCAGGACAGAGCATGACTCTGGGAAAGATTCAGATGGAATCCACACTGAATCCATTCACTTTACACAACGCTCACAGGGATGCACCTAAATTTCCAGCTAAATGAGCAGTAGGGGCTGACAATATGAAGGTGTAAGGGTAGCAAGCATTACATCTGTGGCATAAGAAAACACAGCGTCTGATTCACAGGCTGTCAGCAGCTGATGTTCAGATACATGTTACAGTAACTGTCAATCAACATGATCTGCTAAAAGCAGAGAGAGTGAAGCCTCTCCCAGAGCTCCCTTCTCTTCTGTTACAGCAGTTGTTTGTCCATACTTGCATGATGCTTTAAAGCCGTGCTGCAGAGGCATGGGCGGGGCCTCACAGTGCAGACCACGCCCATCTGCCACCCCTTCACTCTCATGCTGTTTCAGGGAGTCTAACCTCGGGTTCAGTGTCACAGCAGTGGCAACAGCACCGCTGATGTCCAATGAAGGACAGAGGGTGGAGGCATTTCTGTGAGATGTGGGAAATGTAAGAATTGGGTTTAGTCTTGAATTTTGTGGCTTTCAACATCTGTTCAAATCCTATTGCATTGTGCTGTATATTTATGTGTGTAGATATGTATCCAATGCAGACTCCCCAATGCACTGACCCTGTTATAAGGAGCTGCTTTGAGACTTGAGTCGTATCAGTATGGCTCTGAGAAGGTATTCTGATACAGGCTTGCCTGATCACTCTGGCATCTGATAGAATGGGTCACAGTAATGGGTGACATTAACCTCTCTGACTCCTCATGCATGCTGGCCGCTGGGCAGGAAGTCTCAGCCGGAGACTGCAAACGGCACCGCCATGCTGCCAGTCAGAGCCCCTACGGAGGGACCGTCCACCAGCAAAAGGACATACGCTTACTCATTTTACATGGGTTTGCATTGTATTGATGACTTGCTGGTCCAAATCTGTTCCAGTTTTGCTCTTTGATTCTGTAGTTTGCAGTAATGGGTTTACTGATGATGAAAACCTTAAGGGTCTCTTTTAATGGCTACCTCTTCAGCATAATAATAATTATTACTAACAAAAGAATGCACATATTGAATCATGACATTTACATTTTTTTATTTGGCAGATACTTTTATCCAAAGCAACTTACACATGAGGCAGAGTACAACAAAACCAAAAGCCATAAAAGAAGTTACAATATTGGAAGTGCTGCAAGACCACATTTGAATAGTTTGCCAGACAAGTTACAAGCTAGCTGGTAGAGACGGTTTAGGAGAAACACAAATAAATCAGAATATTGATAAAAGCACACACAGGTCAATGGTTGTGGTTTATGAGTTATATATTCACATCCATGCTTGATCCTCTTTACTAGTGTTTACATTTTTACTCTCAAAAATAAACCAAAAACACAACATGTGCAACATGTTTCTTTGCTGAATAGAAAAACACACACTCGTGCTAATAGGTAACAGAACAGCCAATAGGCTTATTCTTTTATTCTTAAAATGTCAGCTATGTTTGCCTGAAACAGGAAATAATTGAAGGAGAAGGTACAACTACCACAAATGCTAGAAGATCAATGTCATTATAATAAAATTATACTTTCCAGTCGGCTTCACAGCAAGCAGATAAGAGGAGCCTGTTTGTAAATGCATTCCCCTGATCACCTGAGCCCACACAAACCCCCCAAATCCACACAGGCGTCTGAGGGGGGTGAAAAGTGGTCCTCTCTACAAAGACACAAGGCACTGAGGCTGAGAGAGAGAGAGAGAGAGAGAGAGAGGACAGACGAATCAAACGGCAACGTTGGCCTGCTTTGCAGTAGGCCTTAAACACACCTCAGCGGCAAACCTGTGTGTTATTCCTGAGGTAGTCAGTGGCGTCGTTAGGCCTGGGCATCCGAGGCTACAGCCCCGAAAGTTTCATGAATAGCCCCTGATCTCAATTTCTTTTTTTTTTTAACAGAATTAAGAATAATAAAAAAATAGCCCCGGATATGTTCGTCTGTCATTCCGATCATGCAGTAAAGCCCTGGACAATAATGTGACATTGTTGATCAAAAACGCAACGCGTCCTCTGTGTGTCATCCAAGCAGCAGATCTACTTCACACTACTTGGCACGCGCGCATTTTCTGCGCCTCTGTCAGCTCCTCCGCGGCCTGAGGGGGCCAAAATTAGGCCTCCGCGGCCTGAGGGGGCCAAAACCCACTAGGTTAAGTACACGTCTAGGTTCTACGCAAGAGGAAAACACTTGACCCCGTGTTTAAAGTATTAGGTGTTATTTTTCATTTATTTTATCCGAATAGTCAATTGTTAAATGTTATGAGGCATGACGATATCAATGTATGACATTGGACTGTGTCAATTTAGATTTAAAATGAAATGAAATGGATTAGATGAAACAAAACAAATCCTATTCCAAGTCAAACAGGTACAATACAAAACTACTAAGACACAGAATATGAATGATTAAAATAATAATGCATTGGGAAGTAACTGGGTGCACCCTTACAAACAAACAGTGTGAGTATACAAGTATAAGTGTGTGTGTGTGTATGAGTCTGTGTCTGCATTTTAATGTGTACTCATTTAAAGTGTAAAAGTTAATGGAAAAAAAAAAAATTGTACAAAAGCGCCATCTGGTGGAGAAAATACAGAGATGCACCATTCATATTTCAAAGGGGATTTTAAAAGCACTCCTTTTTAAAATGACTCCAATTTTTTTTAAACGTTTAAAAACGTTTATTTGAGAGTTTGTGTGTGTCTGTCTGGGTGATTGTGTGTTCTCAAATATACACATTTAAATTAAAACAGCACGATAAAACTGAAAAAATATGAATATGCGCCATTTATTGGGAGCTAGACCATTCATATTTTAATGGGGGTTTAAAAGTCAAAATGTCTGCAATTTTTTAAATGTTTTAAAATTCTGTTGGGATTGTGTGTGTGTCTGTGCGCTTCTGCGTCTGTTTGTGCGTTTTAAAGTGTTGTCAAAATGTAAAATTTGATGAAACTGAAAAACCTGTAAAAGCGCGCCATCTGGTGGACAAAATACAGAGCTACACCATTCATATTTTAATGGTGATTTGAAAGGCAAAATGACTGCAATTTTCTAAACGTTTAAAAAACGTTCATGTGAGTTTGTGTGTGTGTGTGCGTGCGCGAATTTTTGTGTTTCAAAATGTACTGATGTGAAACTTGAAAACGTTTAAAAATTTGCAGTCATTTTGCCTTGAAAATCCCCTTTCAAATATGAATGGTGTAGCTTTATATTTTGTCCACCAGATGGCGCAAATTGACAGTTTTTATCACTTTCGTCACTTTTTACACTTTAAGTATGTACACTTTAAAAACTGCACAATCACAATGACACACGCACAGGAAAAACGCACACACACACATACACACACACACACACACACACACACACACACACACACACACAATTATTTTTAAACGTTTAAAAATTTGCAGTCATTTTGCCTTGAAAATCCCCTTTCAAATATGAATGGTGTAGCTTTATATTTTGTCCACCAGATGGCGCAAATTGACAGTTTTTATCACTTGCGTCACTTTTTACACTTTAAGTGTATAAACTTTAAAAATTGCACAATCACAAAGACACACACAGGAAAAACGTGCGCGCACACACACACACACACACATCAACACATGCACACACACACACACACGCACAGTCTAACACGCATACAAACACACGCACACACACACACATGCGTGCACATACACACACTCACACATGCACACACACGCACACAACCAGTCTCACATACATACACAGACACACACACACTCGCATACACACACACTAATGACTTGTTGATGTTGGAACATGAAAATTCATAAGCATGCTCAAGATTGACAGCGGCATTCTATCTCTGCACCACCTGAGAACCACGTGAATTTCTGAGTCCTACTTCCTTCCTCTATGTCAACATCTACAATGATTTCTGCAAATGAAAATGATAGGATGGGTTGGAATCAAACCCACAATTTCCCAATTCAGAGCTAAGCATGTAACCAGACTTCTGGAGTGGTTCAGTGGGTTAATGGGTTCAAGACCCATTTAGACAGAGCTTCTCATGGATTCTTTTTCCAGTTGGACTTTCAAATCGTAGCCTTACCATTTGAATGACGCTCACCAAGAGACCAGGGTCCAAGCCGTGTCCAGAACACATTCTCATCAGTGCCCACAATGGCAGACTTGAGTACAATGAATGCATTATTGAAATCAGCCTTAACTACAGAGAATAACTCAGAGCTCCAGCGGCTTTCCTTTTTGCAGATTTAATTTCTCCAGCTCCGATTTAATCAAATCGGTCCCAGCAGGGCTCCACCTACTCTAACACACCCCACCCTCTGGTGACCTGTACCCACTCCAAGACCCCCACCCTCTGTCTCTCTTCTCCAGCTCCAAGACCCCCTCCTCTCCTCCCACCCTGCTCTAAGACCCCCTCCCTTTCTGCCTCCCACCTTCGGGGGGCCAGCGCCCCCCTTCCTACCCTCCCTCCCCAACACCCCCCAAGGGGCCCCCCTCCCCACTTACCTGGTGGCTGGCCGCTCCTCTCCGACACCATCCGCTCCACCACCCAGTCTGGCCTCAGCATCACCGCCACCTGCGAAGGAACAACACAGAGAGGTTAGTGCACACGCGGGACTCGAACTCACGCTTCACCAGGATGTAACCGCAGCACTTACCCACCGCGCCACAGGAGCTCTGGCTCAACCTGCTCGTCCGTCGTAGTTAAGGTTACAATTTGACAGTCCAAGTGCAAAAAGAGCGGAGGTGAGACTCGAAGCCGCAACTTGCAAAAAGAGTCACGGTGAGGAACGAGCCCACAAGCTCCTGACCGGCAGCCACAGCTTTTGACCACTGAGCCACAGGAGCTCTGATTCAACCTGCTCGTCCATCATAGTCAAGGCGAGAATCACAAAGGCCAACTTGTAAAGAGAGTCAAGGTGAGGCTTAAACCCAAAGTTTCTTGGCTGGCAGCCCCAGCGCTTACCCACTGGGCCCCCAAAGCCCTGACTCACTTGCTGTAGTTAAGGCTAGTGAAGGCTGATTTCAGTAAGTCATTCATTGTGCTCAGGTCTGCCATCGTGGGCGCTGATGAGAATTACCATGATGACATATGTGCTCTGGAAACGGCTTGGGCCCCGGTCTCCTGGTGAACATCATTGTGCCTTGTCTTTGTACCACCAGGGGGAGACAATGGTGAAATCTTTCCCATAATATCACATGTTTCTGGTCTCTTCAGGTCTTAATTGGATCAATGGATATCACCTGTTCCAGGAGCAGTTTGTAGTTGAGAGACCCCAGTCACTCAGCACAAGACACCAGGGATCTAGGTTTAGCCTTTTTCCGGCCAAACTTGCAGGATTTTCGGTGCTTTTCCATCAAGTTACCACCGGGGGTCAAAGTTTAGCTTTCTTCCAGCCAAACTTGCAGGATTTTTGGTGCTTTTCCATCAAGTTACCACCGGGGGTCAAAGTTTAGCTTTCTTCCAGCCAAACTTGCAGGATTTTTGGTGCTTTTCCATCAAGTTACCACCGGGGGTCAAAGTTTAGCTTTCTTCCAGCCAAACTTGCAGGATTTTCAGTGCTTTTCCATCAATTTACCAACGGGGATCAAAGTTTAGCTTTTTTCCCCAGCCAAACTTGCAGGATTTTCACTGGTTTTGCATCAACTTACCAACAGGGATCTAACTTTTCTTTTCTACAGCCAAAATGAGCGAATTTTCACTGGTTTTGCAGTCAGTTGGACCACTGAACCGTCAGTTGGCTTTTCTCCCCCAAAAGTTTGACTTATTCATAAGCAAATAGCCTTGTTTGAATTTTCTTCAAAGGCAACATTGCTGAGAGTATTTGCTTTGGATGGAACAGCATGCTCTTTGCTTTTTGGGCTGACAGATAACCAGGCCGAATTAGGCCAACAACCCTGATGGACAGTGACGGTTGAGCCATTTCCAGGGCAAAGAGCCACAGGAGCTCTTGAGATCATCTGAGCACCATTGTGAAATGCATCTGTAACTGTACCGTTTCTGGGTCAAGACATTCCAGATGCTGAGAGAGACATGGAGATTCCCCAGATGGTGAGTGGGTCATGAGAGCTTGTTAAGGCGTTAGGCTTCATTAAGGTCATGATGATGTATTTATCGGGTTTCCCAAACACTCAACAACCAGAATGCTCCTCCACCCACACTAGCGATAAGGCTCGTTACCTCACACCAGAGGCGTAAATGGGGGAGGGAGGGAGAAATAAGGAGAGAAACATGAATCTGTGAAACTGCAATGCGATAACTTCTCTTTTGGTGCCTGACTCATCACTGTCATTCCCATGTAAGATCCACTATTTTGAAACCATTTCCCATAATCCCCGGAGTCATCGCCACTGACGTGGCCCTGCAAGCAGTGAGGTGAGTTCCTACTCTATCCTCCCATACTTTTGCACAGACTCAGCTGGTCTCTGTCTGCTCTGCTTATCAATTCTGCCATATTTCAGAAATGTTCCATCAGGGGCCGATAATTCAGGCTGGCCATCATGTCTTTTGTCTGTACCCCAACAACTGGTACATGGAACCTGATAGCTCCATGGCGGTGAGCCAGCTTGCTAGTGTTCCCCGGCTAACCTTAGGCTAACATTCTGCGCAATGCTTCCACTTCCCTCTCCTGTGGTGTACAGAAGTATGACAATTTCTCGGTTCTCAAATCTCCAGCACAGTCTGTCCACGGTTGGTCTGCTCTGATCATGGGGTCAAAGCATTTCTCAGGGTCCCTTTCTGTGCATCTGAAAGTACTACATCCCAGACATGACTGCCTAATTTCAGGCTATACAGAGCTCCCATCAGACAGGCTGTTTGGGAGCAAACAAGCAACCATGTGTGTACGACAGGTATCAACACCCTTTCATGGGGGCATTTCTGGGAAATATCCAGCCTGTGACATCGTAAAGGAGGGCCGAGAAGCATGAATGCATACCATGTCTAGCCCTGTGTCAGATCACCTTCTGTGCATCGAAAATCACTACATCCCAAACGTGACTGCCTAACATCGCACCATACAGAACTGCCATCAGACAGGCTGTTTATGCACAAACAAGCAACTGTGTGTTTATAACATGGGTCAACACCCTTTCATGGGGGCATTACTGGAAAAAATCCACCCTTTGACATCATAAAGGAGGGACGAGACACTGTGAATGCATGCCATGTCTAGCCCTGTGTCAGGTCACAGACTTACAGTGCTTACACTCCCAAACCTTTGTAAACTTTTCTCTTTTGCAGAAACCCATACCAAAGGGAACCTATGACCTATTGATACAACTGAAGTTTTACTGGTGCCATTATAATACAAGGGATTTGAATCTGTGGTATTGTTGTAGGCTGTGTTATTATATCGTTACACTCCCTGAGCTCAGCCTGCTCTGTTTGATTTCCAGAAAGATTGGGTGGAGTACCATGGAGAAACCCACACAGCTATGACACCCCCTTACCGACACCCCGATGACTCACATGATAAAGCTGAATAAGAAATCATCTCTAGCTGTGTGTTCCATCAAAATTCTATTCCCAGTAATGAGGTCGGTGATTTGCGTCTGTTTTGCTTTGCTGTGGAAAAGCCCCAAAAGGAGGCTTTCCTTCCAAAGATGGCCGCCTGGCACACGACTTCCTGCGTCTTTCAGGATCCCCCGGGGTCAGGGACACGGTGACAGCATGCCCACTGTCTACCCGGGAATGTCGCAGAGACTGGAAAACATGCACTTTCAGCCAGCCCGGGAAAGTCTGAGTGCCTAAGTTCCAAAACAAAATACCCAGGAATAGACACCAGCTGATAAAACCACTTTCTCTCGAAATACAAAATATTTCAGACCTATGTCATGCTCCAAAGCGCACCAGTAGGGTAACAGACTAACTTTTGTTTTGACTGTGTTTTTGGAAATGACTGGTGTTTTAGTGTACTACGTATATGGCTGGTGTTGTAGCGTAATACATGTAGCTAGTGTTTTAGTGTACTACATATGTGGCTGGTGTTCTAGTGCACTTTAGTTTTACATGATACATCACTATGTGTGACACTGAGGTAAGGGTATGAGAGAAGGGGGTAGGGGTCAGGGGTCAGGGGTCAGACAAGTGAGAGCTGTGCACTGTTGCTTAATGGTGCAAAGGCCTTGAGCACCCGTGCATGAGGAGAGCAGGTGATCTATGGTAAACTAGCTGCCCTGTGCTGGCGCTAACATTACAGATGTCTCGGTGCATGATCTATAGAGGCTGTTATCGTGTCACTGCCCAAATCAATTACTAGTTTGCTTTGTACTTCGAACAGTGTTCCCCATCAGTCCTGAGTCTGCTGACAGGGGTTGCGATGTTGTTTTGGCAGCGTGCAGGCCAGTGTGGATATTTCACAGTCACTGTGTACATGAAGGCCAGGATTGGAGCTCTGCATTCTAAACAGGGAGGATGGGAGAACGATTTACAGCCACGTGGATTAATTAGTTCCAAGTCTTTACAAGAGCTTGTGTAGGCCTAGCTACTCTGCCATTGCACCGAGTTGCTGCAGTGTCCACAGGGCTACTCATCCCTGGTCCTAGATGAGAGCACAGAAGGCTGATTCATTCAAACAGTGCCCCAGTGCAGTGACGGGGACACTGTCCGGTGGGAGATGCTGTCTTTTGATTAGACATTAAACTGAGGTTGCGCACTGGGATCATTAAAGATTCCATGCTGCTGTGAAGGAGTAGCCCTTCACCTCACCCCCAACAGGTTAAATGTTTAATGTTAATTGTTTAATTGGTTAAATTGAGGATCCTCATTGTCTATATTCCATCTTGTAAAATAAGTGCTTCAAATCAATCAAAGTGTTTTTTTTTATTATTTAAATCACCCAGTTTTATTGGCTGAATAATTCCCTCCCTCTCCATGTGGAGAGCATTCTGGTGCAAAATGGCTGCCGGTGCGGGTGGTTCTGGCTGAGGAGAGTCGCTCCCCCATGTCACTGTTAAGTGTTTTGACATCCTTGTAGGGCTCTATATGAATGCAATACAGGGTAACATAGTGAAGGTGTGCCGCTGTTTTGGACTCTCTTCCTGCTAATCTAGATTTAGAGAGTTGATATGGGTCTGTTTCTGTTTCTCTGTTCTTCTGTGCACTGCTCTTTCCTCATTTCTGCAGGGGCTGGAGGTCGTGTGCTATATTTCCCACTCAAAGGCCCCAATTTCTCATTAGTCTCCAGATCAGAAACTTTACTGTTTACCTCTCCTGTGTACTGAATGCTTAATACCACATGTAACCGAAGCCTGAACCCATTTCAAAGGGATCTCTGCAAGCCAGCGGCAGGTCAGTGTTGCACAATCATGGCGGAGAACGTCTGCACAGCTTTAATATCCCATAAAACTCCCGTCTGCAGGCACAGCACTCCAGCCAGTGTTTCCCCTCAAGGATCAAAGAGAGAAGAGACTGTTCCCCTGCTGTAGTGATGCTTCCCCAGACCACAGTGTCTGTCTAACCTCTCACAGAGAACAGCGGTGTGTGTGTGTGTGTGTGTGTGTGTGTGTGTGTGGTGTGTGTGTGTGCGTGCGTGTGTGATTCACCTGGCTCCGTCTCAGTGTGGATTATGTGTGCTTCTTCATGCACTATGCGATGTTCTGTAATAGTTTCGACTCACTGGCCTGCATGGCCACTATACAATCTTGTGCTGTTTACGTGCAGAGCATTCTCTGGTCACAGAACAGAAGGATTCACACACCAGACAGCAGACAGTTCAGACCTGTTCTGAATATTGCTTATGGGCCCAAGTCATGCTGCTTTGAGCATCCAGCTCAGAGTACAAACACGCAGGCATGCATGCATGCACACACGCACGTATGCACATACACACACATGCGCACACACACTGCATCAGTGTATGAGTCTGGCCTTGTGTGTGTGTGTGACAGTACACGTGCAAGGAAGTAGGTTTTCCAGGGAACTAATCACAAATGCAATAACAATAACCATTCTTTTGAAATGGAGGTGGGTGCTATGGGCACATTGGTCTATGTGCCAGTTCTTCTCTTTCAACTCAGCAACACACACTCCTTCACACACACACACACACACACACACACACACACTGCATCAGCATATGAGTCTGTTCTCGTGTCAGTGGCTATGAATGTGTATGCATTCCAAGGGAGGTTTTTCCAGAGAAATGATTGCAGGAGCAATAACAATAACTACTTCTAGAAATAAAACCGGGTGCTATGGGCACATTACTCAAAGTGCCAGCTCTTCTCTTTCATCTCAGCAATACACACTCCTACACACACACACACACACACACACACACACACACAAATCTACAGAGGAGATACGGTGACAGCAGCCAGCCAGCGCTGGGACAACTGCTCTGAATGTGTGTGTGTGTTTGGGCACATAGTCAGGAGATTGCACATGCAGACAGACCACAGCAGAGAGAAACTGTACCAGGCAGAGCCCTGTTATCATGAAATGACATTCATCTTCTCTTTTCTCTTCTTTTCTTCTTCTCTTTCTTTCTTTCTTTTCCTTGACTCATTCTTCCTGCTGTAGTACCCCAAAATACCTTAATTTGCAGCCCAACATTATTAACATTACATTACAGGCATTTAGCAGATGCTCTTATCCAGAGCGACTTACATCGGTTAGTTTGTTTTGCAATTAACCGATGTAAACAATTGGTTAACCGATGTAAACAATTGCTTAACCGATGTAAACAATTGCTTAACCGATAACCAATTGTTTTTTTTGCCGATTCATACAGCTGGACAATTAGTGAGGCAATTGTCGGTCAAGGACCTTGCCCAAGGCTACAGCAACACCGCCTCAGCAGTAGCATAGTAGTTATTTTGGTTACGAGTCCTGCTTCTAATAACTACTATACTACACAAAATGGTGAACGTTATCGTCACGAACAGGATTCGAACCTGTGCAGGGAAACCCTATTGGATTTCGAGTCCAACGCCTTAACCTCTCGGCCACCGTGACATGCATTCCCAACTAAACCTTTAATACAATTTATTCTTCTGTCATTAAATTACGTTTTATACGCATGTGTAATTTTTCATAGTATGTAACAGTTTGATTCTTTTTTTTTTTGATGAAAAGTGTGAAAAACAGTTTGACTCTTTACGTTGCTGCAGTAGTGCTGGAGGAAGGTTTCTCGCGGCTGCCGATTCACTCTGGGGTCAAAGGTATCTGCGGCACGGGCAGTTGTGAAATCTCAGAAAGAAACCTGGAGATGCGGTGTTGTGTGTCAACATCGGCGTGATATTTAGGAAGACGGAATTCAGAGAACACTGGAATCAGACAGGTCCTTTCTGAGAAAATAAAATGTTATGGGGCTTAGGAAAACAGAGAGACATGAGGTTTAACTCTTAATGGTCCAAATGCGACATTTCTCAGCTCAGATGTACAATGAGGTGTACAGCATGGTTGATGTTAAAAAATATTTAATCTCTGGGCACAGCTTGACTCAAAGGAATGAATCGTAGCCATGTTGTTTTTATTCTTTGACCAAAAGAGCATGTTCGACCAATGGTTCTGTGACAGAAGTATCTGCAGCCCGTGCAACTCAGTGGAATGAGGAATATATATTGGAACAAGACAGACACACAAAACATGGCAGCTGGAGAACATGTAAATTCTCCATTTTCCCCAAGCACTGTGTGACAGCCACATAATTGTAATGTTATCACTCACCACTAAGCGTTTAAGGTTGAAACTGCATGGAAAAAAAGAAGAATAAGAAGAAACCCTTGCGTGCTAAATTGTTCAAGCGAAAGCAATGCTTTTAGGTTCATGTGTTCTACAAAGATGCATCTAATGTGTATACTGAACCAAGACATGGTCAAGCAGTTACTGGGGGGAAACTGCCACTAGAGGAGCAATCCTGTTAACACAGGAAAGAGGAAGTGAGAAAGGGGAGGAAGTGATGTCATTTGGGAAGTTGATGGGCTCCAGGAGGAGGCATGGTGGACTGAATTATTTGGTGGTCTCTTTGGCCAGATTTCTTTCATTTTTGGAGATACTATAGGTGAATCCTAAAAGAAGTACTTCAGTTGTTCAAGTCATTCTGGTAGGTGGATGTATGAGACAAACCTGATAGCCTGTTTATCAGAAATGTAACCAACCAGCCATGCATCAAGTCCTGACCTTCCCAAACATGTTCCAGTTTGCTTCTGTAAGAAGAGCGGGTGAGTTGGGGATTTTTTCTTTCACATTGCATTGCTGTTTGATATAAATGTACAGGAAAGGTGAACTGAACGGGAGTATTACTGTTTGACAACTGGATTTATTTTTTCTGGATATTCAGACATTGGAGATTTCAGAGATTCCCTGAGCTTTGGATTTTTTTGTGTAAATCGGCTGCTTATATCTTTGAGCCATTGACATTTTTGATGGTTAATGAGACGCTGAATTAGTATTTGAATTTGAATTAAGTTGAAATTATTTTTGGTGTATTTTGTGCCTGCTTGTTATTGTAATGCTGCTGAAGTGCAAAGGTCTCTGGGCAGATTACTTTTTACATTACATTTACATTACTGCCATTTAGCAGACACTCTTATCCAGAGCGACTTGCATCAATTACAGGATTTTACAACGTTATCCATTTATACAGCTGGATTCTGGGTCAAATACCTTATCCGAGGGTACAGCAGCAGTGCCCCCATGGGGAATCGAACTGGCAACTTTTCGGTTACAAGTGCTGCTCCTTAACTACTATGCTACACTGCCACCCTTTTGCTAACATTGCAACAACAACCAGAACATTACGTACTGCTTTTAGATAATGTCATTCCACAGCCCCTTGTCTGTTTGCAGACAAGCCAGTCCTGAATTCATTGCTCTTTATTTTCATTCAATAGTGCAACATCTTCCTCTGCTGAGACCATATAACATTCTCCCAACGTTGCTGTAACATTGCAGCACCACAGTACAATGTTGTGAAGTCAATCAGTTGATTGGACTGAGAGTGTTCCCAAGGAGAACTTGAGGGCATTGCCGGTGAACTCTCTGCTCTGGTAAAAAGCCCTGCATTCACTGTACAACAGCTGGTTAAGACATCACTTTCCCTCAGACACAATGATGCACTCAGTACCAGCCATACAGGAAGTAGTCCTGATTAAAGCACTTCCTGTCTGGTGGCGCGGACGATACAGGATCGCTGTGGTTCTCTAAGTCTGTTTTTTATTATGTGGCTTTATTCACCAGGCGAGGGATGTGTCTGTAATCTGAACCCTCTGGAGGGATGCACTGCAGATGTAATCATGGAAACAAAGTAGTGGAGTGGGGAAGGTTTCTTACTGAAACATACTTTCTTGCAGGGCAATTAGTACCTATGACCCAAGGTCTGGTTTTGAAATGGATGGAGAGTGGTATAGAGGGTGCATGTTTTTATTTTGTGTTTATGGTCCAGTTTTGTGTTGGAAGTCTGATGATTTTTAATGTAATGTAAAAAATTTGTTTCAATTAGAACCAGAGAATAGAGAAATAAGACATTGCTGTAGTTAAGTAGCGGCTCTGTGATACTTTGGTGGTGTAGCAGCAGCAGGCTGAATTATACTGAGGAATGCAGGTTATGAAGCAAAAAATCTGTTCCTTGCTGATTAAAATGGATTTAACAATGGTTGTTAACTTTTGTAAAAGCCTAAAAACTAAGCATGCACCACACTTCAAAGTGGCCGCCACATCACTCTAAGTACTGAATAATTATTTTTTAGGATTCACCATCTCCAAGACTTTGAGGCAACAAACCAGGAAGTAGTTCTAGGTTGATGCTGGTGTTGCAAACCTGCAGAGCTTAACATGAAGAGTGTCAGAGGGGTGATTCAAAGAAACTGTCACAGCTCTGAGCTCACAATGAATCCCCTGCACTTTGAAAAGCAGCAATTCCCAGAAAACAGCAGCGGAATTGAGACTGAAGGAGAACGATCGCCTTGGATGTAGAAGTTATTCTCCAAAGGCCGTGTGGCATAAGCCCTTTGTGAGAACACCTAATCTCCCATGTCTAACAAGCTGCAGACCACAACATGGGATTGCATTACTTACTGACCGCCCAGTCCAATATCCGCCCTGCCACTGAGGTTCACTGAGTTCTACACCGAGGGTAACAATATCTGTGAGAGCTACAGAACAAATTGTTTTTTCACCTGCTCCTGTAGCCAGGGGAGAAGGACAGGCGTGTGTGCTCATGGGAACAAAATGAAAGGGCCCTGACTGCTACTGTTGAGACTACTAGTATACTGTCATAGGATGCCCCCTGAAACTGGGCTAACTGTTTTGGAATCATTCATTTAGTAGAGTTTGGCCTGTGTGATTCCAAAGCATAATCAGATGTGTGTGTACATACTGGTACTGTTTAAACTATAGTGTTAGGGTGGGGGCTCGGGAGAGTGACATCACAATAGGAGTAATTCTCCTGTGATCAATATTGTGTAGAAAGGAGCAGAGGCTGGCATGGGGCATGCTCAATAATGTTGTATAAGCGTGCCCCGTGTTAACGTGTTCACATGGCATTTGAAAAAGTCCCTGCTTCAGGTAGACTCTCAGTTTACCTTTTATGGTCTATCTCTCTCTACATATCTCTGTCCTTCTATGTCTCATGCTTACAACCAGTTCCTGCTTTTGTGTTTGTAAACATGTCAGTATGCCAGCGGCTCCTTCTACTCTCAAAAGACGACCATAAATAGAACTATAGGGAGGGAAAACACAGATATTTAAACAGATATCTTGAGGATGATGATTTATCAGCTGTGAATATCTTGAAGCTCTGAAAAGATATTTTCTCAGTAGACAGTAGAGACTGCAGGTTTAATCAGTTGTCTGAAACTCTGGTATACCTGGCCACTTCCGCCCTTTCTGATAGCTTAGTCAGATATGTCTATTTTTACTAAATTCCCCAGAGCATTGTCTGTCTAAGATTGGCATCTGTCTTTCTTTTTCTATATAGACAAAGTCACAAGTTAAATGGGGGATGGGTTCAAGTCCTCAGTGAGACACTGAAAGTGAAACTGGTTTAGATGTATAGCAAATTTAGGATGTATGTACCATCCTAGACAGGGGTGTCTACAGTACAGGTCCTTAGTGTACACTAAAGTGTGAAACATGCGTGTCCTTGGTGTACCCTAAACCGTGATAAGGTTACCACTAAAGTGTGAAACAGAAATACAGGTATCCTTAGCATACGCTTAAGTGCCAAACACGTGCATGTACTAAAGCGTGAAACACGTGTATACTATTATAAAGTGTGAAACCAAAATAGACATGTCCTTAGTGCAAACTTAACTGTGAAAGAGAAACAAACTATTTTTAGTGTACACTAAAGTGTAAAACCGCAACATACAGTATGTTGAAAAGAGATGGGAAAGAAAAGTGTTCAGACTTGTGGCAAAAGCCTTTGGTTTTTCAGCTTTTCTGGAACAATAGTTGAAGGTGGTTAATGCTCCTGTCATCTGAGGCCTAAATTAATGGTTGCACGTGCTGAAAACCTTGCCTTCTCATGGCTGAGGTCTTCAGGCATGTAACTCGCATGAAAAAACAGCATTTGCATGCCATATCTCTGCAGTATGCAAAACACAGCTAGAGGTGCTCTTGTCTTTGATCACACCCTGGATAAGCAACCGGTGCACAAGTTTTTAAAGAAACATGTCTTTCTGTCACGTGTCATAACAAGAAGACAGAACCGAGAGCGTACGCCTGCGGGAGTTCTGACGACCCACGGGTAACCCGATCTTGCGCTGGTCTGACAAGCTTCAAGATCCCAGGCACCGCTCTCAGTCACGTAACATTCTCACAACATGCCTGTCGCATCGTGTGAGGATTATCGCATTGCAGCGATGTCCCTCGAATCCGGTCGATGGAGGTAAGCCGATCCTCCGGTCCCTTTGTGTCATCAACGGGGCCTTGGAACCCTCGCTGGGACAGCCCCCTCAGACAGGAAACCTGAACCCACCTATACATGACCCTGCAATCAGCGAGGTCACACACCGAGACCGGAACTCTCAGAATCTGAGAGAAGGATGATGTCATTCATCTGCATGGCGTGCTTTTCCTCACTAAGAGTGGTTGTTTTTACTCTTCATCTCATTCTTCCCCTTTGCTTTCACCAGGACCACAGCGAAGTGCATGCTGGGTAAGTTTCGTTTCCTTTTAGGAGGAGAAAGGTAACTTCATCAGCATTGTGAGGTGAAAATAATATCTGAACAATAACCATTTCTGAGCATCACATAAGCACACCTCTTCACCCATTCCTGAACATTTTTACACACATTTTAAAATTGTTTCAGTTCTTGCAATGGACAGATTTGCTTGGCATTTTGTCAGACCACTCTTGAGCTCACTTCGGCTCTGAAATCTCTAAAGTTGCTGTGCATCTTTTGATCCCAGTCAAAGGGGGTTTCCTGACACACTTGAGTCCTCACTTGTACCTCACCTTGCCTGGGGGTTTGCAGGGATCGCAGCTTGTTTCTTTGGCAAGCCTCCTTCTCTGTGCCTGTGGCGAGGCTCCCTGCTCCTGAAGTACCTCAGCCAAGGAAGATGAAGCAGGGAGGAAGTCAGGCAGTGAGGCAGCCGAACAAACACACGCTCTGTTCACAGTGATGTCATCCACATTGTTTCTCCTTGACAATATGACAGGTTTCTGGCCCAGTTTCAGTTCTCTGACTCACCACAGTGACTCTTTGACGTACGGAGTTTTAATGAAAATGATTATATTGTCCATTAACATGCAATGCGGTCATGCTAATCTGGGCTAATGCATGAGACCGCTGACAAAGACAGCTCCGCACAATAGCATCTGTCACATAATGCCTACCCACCAACGCTGACAAAATCTGATACTATTATGAGTAAGATGTTAAAGCTTTTACCATTTATTAGACCTTGGGTGTGGACATTCAGAGATAAGGGAATAACTGGCATATTTTGCTTGCATAATTTTTATTGAAGCAGGTAAAAGGAAAGCATTGATCAGCACTCAGCAGTTGAGTAAGTTCACTGTAGAGAGTGCAGTCAATGTAACTCAATAAACTATCTGCAATGGAAGAGTTTTTTTGTCATTTTCCTGATGACACCCTTGGCAGTTTGATGCATAGTCATGCTGGTTGATGTTCAGTGCACTCTTTTCCACAGTGGTCCCTTCGACCCATTCGGCTTCCCTCAGGCTTTAAGAGGAGAGAGGGGTGTCGATAGAGGATTTGTGTCCCTTTGGTTTCTCTCTGTGTTTTTAGTGTTTAAAGCGCAGGGGCAGCAGTGTCACACAGAACTCTTGCCACATGAAAGGACCCCTCACTGACAAGAAGACACATTGATGTGATCTATTGCTTTGGCTATGGAGCAATCAGTAAAATTTTGTGAATAAATATCTGCTCATTCAGGGTGCCCATTTTTTTTTTTTTTTTTTGGACCAAACACTCCCAATCTTGAGTGCAACCCCCCCTCCCCAGTTTGGATTTTTCAGTGAAAGACGGAAATTCATCCTCCTTTTCATGCTTAAACTAGACAGACAGTCATATCATTATCACTGGTAGAGATGTGACCATGCCTTTTATTGGTTTATGTGTTTTTTCCATTCATCAAACATGTACCTGTAATCCCATTGGTGTATTAACCGCCCACTAACACCGGATTTGCCCTGTTTCCTCAGCAGCCAGGGAGAGGGGGCTCTGAAGTGGCATGTTCCCCCAGAGGAGCACAAACCGAGCACCTGATGTGCAGGTACTTCATATCTCAATCGTCATTTTACTGAGTCAGCACCTGTGTCATCCCAAATGCTAAAATTGCTGCCTCTGAACTCTGTGAAGTCTTCCATACCATAATGAATCACCAGGCCTATGGAAGTGTAGACTGTGATTTAAAGTGGAATCTCTGTGCAACAACATTCTAGTTTCATATACAGAACAAAAGCATTGGTATTACCTCAAAGCAAATGACCTTTTATTTTTGGAAACCAATGTATGTAGCAAACACCAGCACCAATGCATCTAACAAAGAGCAGCAAAGTTGTGAGGTATTTTCGTTGTAAGGAAGGAGTCCAGCTTGTAACATTTGATTTTTACAGTAATGCTGGTCCAGATAAACTGTCTGCATACGCAGTGTTGAAGAGGCAAGTTAATTACAGAAAGCAGAGAGCCATGTTTGTCAAAAACTGCAACTCAATCAAAAGGACCTGGTTGATGTGAACTATCCAGCTCATACTTTTCACAAACCAACCAGCTACGCTGTGGGAAACCTTGACTTTGAAAACATTGCTCTCAAGGTACATGCCCATTTCAGCATTTCTGCAAGCAAAGCAGTGCAATGTAAGGAGCGCTCTGATTTCACTTGTTTCACATTTTTGTTGTGCAACCTACTACAGTACATTTTTATGACATTCCTGTCTTTACTCCCATCTATTGACTGGTTGTTGAAATGCTGGAAACCCCTTCATGCCGTGGACATGCTTTGGTGATGAGAGAGTGATTTGTCTGAGCAGTAATTTATTTTTCTCATTCATGGTCTGAAATTGTTCACAAACCACACTGAAGTGTTCAAGGCAAAGCCATTCAGCATAAAGTCAGTGCATGAGCACTATTACAGGAGACTCAAAATAGTATTCACTGCAGAGCTGAAAAGAGACTCAAGCAACTAATACTAGAATCTGGTGAGGAGATATGACCTCTTAGTTATCTACAACAGAGCCAAAAATTCCTTAAATGACCATTATGATTTTTCTGAAAACATCCAATGAAGCCTCACAAGTGCTGTTATACAGTCCAGGCCTGCAATACCGAAGACTTTGACATGGCTGCCATGTGTGAAGAATCTGGTATTGCAGAAAGTGTTTCCACATCTCCTTAATTGGAAGGTAGCCAGACACGTGAGGAATGGTGCCCTAGAGAGCCTGAGGATGCTAAGCTCCTACATCTTTTCCTGGTTTCCTGGTTAATAGAAGACTTCTGGACGATACCAGGGAAGAACAAAATTTTTTTTTATTTACATGAGACCGGTCAATTATTGTGAGTACAAATAATATGTTTTTATTGCCTGTAGAGTGGAAGCGTCTTACATTCTGGGCATATGCCAATGGTCACCTTAAACTCAACTCTGTAAGGTGTTGGTCTGGGGAAACAATAAGACACCACAGGCGCTGCCAAATTAATACAACAGGGTAGAAATTGCATTCTCACTCCCGTTTTTTGAACCTCCTAGATGAGACGACTGTTACACAGCACTTTATTTTTACTCACATAAACACACATACACACAAGTATTGTTTTTGCTCTTGCTTTTATTTTTATTGCCAACAGATTAATCTTTAACCATACCTTCTCTTCCTCAGTGTGTAGGCGTGTTGCAGACAGATGGGCAATATCCTTTCCTCTAAATGGCGTGTGCTGATGAGCATTGTGGTTTTTACACCTCCACCTGTGAAAACACTCCCTCCTCAGTAAGGAGTGCTGGTCCTTTCCTGAGAAGCACAAGGTAGGGCCATCAGAGCTGCCAGTTCATCTCAATCCACAGCTGTCTCTCCAGCAGGTTTGGACCAGGAGTTTCCCCTCTGTGACCCCCACCTGGATCCCTCTCCAGAGAGCCGTGTCACCTCTACAGCTACACTCACAGGTGACGCAATCACAATGTCACACATGCACACAGTCTGTCTTCCCTATAAACCAGCACTGCCAGTTGTCCAGTTGAAAACCTAGTTGCGGAGTGAATTTAGATGATATTCAGCACAGGAGTTTAGAGATGTCTGCGCTAAAGTGTTCTTTTTCCTGACCACAGATGGTAGAACAGGTGATCAGTTTAAGTGTTTCAGCAACACTTTAAATGGGAATGCATCACAATTAGATGATACTCTAGAAAATACCTCCATATAAATACACACATTTCTCTCAATAATGGAACGTGATAAAGGTGCTTCAGGTGCTTGTGTTATTCGTATATCCACTTCTCTACCCTTATAGTGATCTCCCAATTCAGTAGATGTGAATCAAAGCATATAGCATAGCAACCCTTTTATTTGGCTTGCAGGCCAATGAAGGGATCACACCTGGCTGTGGGATGAAGTTGTTGACGAGCCCCACACCCCCCCCCAGGGGGAGATGAGAAAGAGGGCAGAGGAGAGATGCCATGAGGAGAGATGCTATGTGAAAAGGAAGTGGTAAATGGGTCCGGTTTGAATAGGTTTGGTTAATTGTGTATGAATTTTACATTACATTAGATTACGTCACTTAGCAGACGCTCTTACCCAAAGTGACTTCCAAATATGTCCATCACAATGCTAAGACTAGTTATCGAGAAGTACTACAAGAGGTCAGTAAGATACTGAGTTGCTAAATGAGTGTAGAGTGCTTTTTTAAAATAGAAAATGTGGATAGAAAGGAAGGCAGACGAGAGATAAAGCTTGAAGAGAGGAGTTTTCAGCTTTCTCTTGAAGGCATCCAGGGAGTCTGTTGTACGAAGCTCAACAGGAAGCTCATTCCACCAGTGTGCTGTGAATAAGTAGTACTGTGAATAGGCGGGTCTGAAAGATATAGGCGGGTCAGGCAGAATTTGTGGAATGGTCAATGGACTCTTTGGAAATGGACTCTTTGGACTCCCTATTCTTGACCTGACGTCGCGTTAAGCAAATATTTTCCCTCATTGACTGAATTTTTCTAACAATGATGGAAAAATCTGAAGGCTGTCCGTCATTTTGATAGATTAGAACACTGAGGGAGATCTACCGTAACTTTAAGTAATTCACACCCCTGTCCAGTTGGTGGCGAGTGTACATATTAATTGGCTATTGTCTAGTCTTGTCTTTGATCTCACGTGCATGACCTCGATGGCTACCTTTAGCCATCGCATTGGTAGGCTATATCACTACATACCATTGCCAAAAGCCCAATAATTGTGATGGCATTGATAAACGAGGTGAAAAAAAGAGCACCCACAGTGGGAGAGATGTAGACATTGCCTAACGTCCTGTGTTGAGGAGCGGTAAGTAAATGCAAACATATTTCATGTGGGTTTTATCTAGATGTAAGATTGATTGTTTGTCTGAAGTGGTGGTTTCCTTATTGTCGGTTTATAAATCACTCAGAAGAGAAACATGCCTGGAATTTAGGCAATATCCTGAAAGTACAAAGACAGTCTCCAAATGATGCACATATAATTATACGAGTATAATTAATAATTATTTTGAGGAGTTTATTGATAGTTTGTTAGTGTCATTGTGTGGTAATTTATGAGCCTATTAGTCAAACACAGAAATATGGCATGTGCAACAATGTCTGATAAACTTGTCCTGTGTCACATGGCATTTGAGAAAGCCCCTGCTTCAGGTAGATTCTCAGTTTATCTTTTACAGTCTCGGTCTCCGTGTCTTTTTCTCTCTCTTTGTGTCTGTCTCTGTCTCTGTCTCTCTCTCTCTCTCTCTCTCACACACACGCACACACACGCACACGCACACGCACACACACACAAACACAAACAATTCACTCAGAAAGTACCACACTTCTCTAGGCACCTGGACCAACATATTACCACACACCCCTCAGTTACCTTAGATCATCAGTATATAAATCGCTTTACCACACTACTATGACAGGTGACAGCATCAGTAAGACTAAGACTAATCTTAACATCAACACAACATCCACCAGCCCAGCGCATAGGCATTCACTCCAGCAGTCTCCAGCAGTTTGTAAAGCATAACAATGCTTCAAAGAGCACATTTGTAAGCACCTTCCTCTTCTGAAAGGCAGAGCCTTACGTATGTATGGCATTGTACCACCCCCCTGTCCTCTGCCCCTTCCCCGACACACACACGCCACACTGTGATGAAGCCTTAATTAGCAGGAGTGGGAGGAGGAAGTGGAGCAGGAGGGGCTTGTGGAACATGCTGTTCTGGCTACTGTTTGTTTTCCTCAGAGTGAAGCAGCGGAGGAGGGCACCATGGGACTGGCAAAACCAGCTCTGCTCTGTGGTCTAGCCATCACAAACATGTCTGAACGTTACAGTTTCAACGTGCAGGTGTCAATTTCACGTGTTTTGTCCCGACAGACCGGACCACCTGCAGACACGATGAGGCCGCTGCAGACAACACCAGTGTCTGAATCTTTGGGTGTGTGTTGTTAAGAGGCCCAGCTCAAACCTCCTGTTCTTCTTCCTCTGTTCAGTACAGATTCACATTTCAGGGATAGATCCTTGTCCACCATTTGTCTCTTGTATCCATTTGCAGGTAGAAATATTATTAAAATAAAATGGAATAAAATAAAACGGAAGAATATCTCCATCCCAGCATGGCTCTCTCTCCTGTGTGGTTTTGTCCCTGACCTCAGCCAGTTAGAAGGGCAAATACATTTTCACAAGATATTCTTGTTTAACTTCTCAGTATTTCAGAATCTGGAACCCAACACAGTAAGCATTAACTGAAAACCAGCAGAAACTGAGAATGGGAAATAGGAAACAGGAATGTCTTACTTACTTTTTTTAATTGCTTAATAGATGTGGTTAATTAGATAGGGAATGACGTATCCCATTCAGAGAATTTTACCGTTGAGAAGGCTACTCGAAGGACAACTTGGTAAAAATGGTTAAGCCCTCAAGCGATTAATACAAGTGCACACAGTGTGCACAGTATATTCACTTAAGCACATTACATAGGTTGCTTTAGGGCTTAATGTTGACATGGCTGTCCTGTGCAATACCAAACATGTTTTTCAAAGTCGTTAACACCCAATACATCATATCTGTTTGTAAAGCTTTGAAATTCCAGCATCATTCATTAAGAGAAGCAGAATTAGTTGATTGGAGCCATTGAATACATGGGAACTCAAATCACCTGGTCCAGGTGCCAGCCAGCTTTTGCTTGGAAGGCCTTATCTAGTTCTAGTGCAACACTAGTATCTAGTGCCACACTCTTTGCACTGGGCGGGGGCAGAGATGCTGAAGCTGAAAACGAATCTATTAGCAACAAAATTTAGCACTTCTGAAGTGCTCCAATTTCTCTTGCTTAAACGCCACACTCACAACCCACTGCGCAGGTAATGCACGCAGCTGTACCTCAGGTGAATTGAATTAGCAACAGCAGGCGATAGAGGGCAGTAGATAGTTACTTTACCTTAAACATACTAGATGTAGACATGTATAAGAAGGCTAGCAGAACACTGCACTCCATGTGTCTCTCAGGTGGTGCAGAGACAGAATGCCAGGCTACAAAGCAACAGGTCCTGGGTTCAAACCCCGTAAGAGCCTTCTCGTTACTTTTGATAGCCAAAGGAGGCTCCCAAACAGGCAGCAGAGGGCAGCAGAGGGCTCAGGTTGTAACAGGAGATAGAGCGCAATAGAGCGCTGAGGACATAGCAGGAGCTAGAGAGCAGTAAAGCGCCTGAGGCTGTAACGGGGGGCAGAGGGCAGCAGAGAGCTGAGGCCAGCGCAGGACTTAGAGGGTGGCAGAGAGTTGAGGGTGTAGCAAGACCACGTAAGAGGAAGCAGATGGATGGGATGACAGATGGGATGAAGACAGGGAAGGGTCTGACCCGGCCCAGTGAGGTGTCCAGAACGGGAGGCAGAGCAGAAGCGGTGTGGCATGGAGCAGGGTGAGGGTGAGGAAGGAGGAGATGGGGAGGGGGGAAGGGGCGAGGGTGAGGATGAGGAAGGAGAGAAATGACGAAGATGCAAAAAGCCACGCCCACTTTTTCGCTAGTTAGTTCCTCGTATTCAACTGTCTTAATTAAGTTCCTCGTGCATCGCAACGCGACGCTGCTGCGGTGTGCGGCAAAATTTCAGCCGGCTCTCACACCCGGCTGCATAACCCCCAGTTTCCATCGTCCGAAACCTCGGGGGGGTATGAGTTCCCCCCCATTCCTCTTGCCCCGGGCTGCTGGTCGGATTCGAACCCACAACCTCACTAGTGTGAGGAGCAGATCTTCCTCCGACGCCACAGACACCTCAGCGCTTTTCTCCTTTTTTTTTTTGCGCACTTGACAAGCGACTTGGTGAGCGCACAGGGAAAACGGAGAACAACAGGGGCTTGAACCGCAAACCTTCTGCACTGCCCCCTGCTGCCCTTCTGGAGACCTCCTTTGGCCTTTAAAAGGTCAAAGACGGTCGGTTTTGAACCTGGGACCTCTCGCTTCATAGTCCAGAGTTACACCTCTGCGCCGCCAGACAGTTACACTGCTTGCTCCCCAGGCCGATTCTTTCTACCGCAGCACCTACCATGACCGACAGAAAAGAAGCGCATAGCCTGGTGTCGGGATTAAACTGGGAATCTCCAGGTTACAAGGGAGTTGATTTACCACCACACCACCCAAACATGAATGGGTTGTACGTGAGATTCTTCTGCTACTTTATTTAATTGCTTAGGGTTTTCCATGGTTAGAAAATGCATTTGCAGCAATCATCATACAAATTGTTTCATAAGTTAATTGTTTCATTTAATAAAAAAAAAAAAAAAAAAAAAAATTTAAAATTTGCCGTGAAACTGTTACCTGGATCACTATGACGGTTTGATGTGCTGTGATAAATTACCCACAGTCCTCTATGGGCCTGTGCATAATAATAAGTTCACCACCTCGTACTCTCCAGGTACTCTCAATGCACTTGGACACTGGATGCTGTTTAATACACCTCCTCCCCACCCCCCCCCCTGCACTCCCTATCTGATTCTCAGATAGTGAATCAGAGACAGAGTGCAGGGGGTGCAGGGGGTGGGGTGGGGGGGGGTATTAAACAATATCAATATCCTCAGCAACAAAGATGGATATTATTCACTAGGTCACTGAATGATGTTTAATACAAACCCCCCCCCCCCATCCCCCACACTCCCACACCCCCACACTCTGTATGATTCTCAGATAATGAATCAGAGTGCAGGGGGTGGGGGGGGGGTGCAGGGGGTGCGGGGGTGGGGAGGTGTATTAAACTGAAAAATCTGTAAATGCGCGCCATCTGGTGGACAACATACAGAGCTACACCATTCATATTTTAATGGTGATTTGAAAGGCAAAATGACTGCAATTTTCTAAACGTTTAAAAAACGTTCATGTGAGTTTGTGTGTGTGTGTGTGCGTGCGCGAATTTTTGTGTTTCAAAATGTACTGATGTGAAACTTGAAAACGTTTAAAAATTTGCAGTCATTTTGCCTTGAAAATCCCCTTTCAAATATGAATGGTGTAGCTTTATATTTTGTCCACCAGATGGCGCAAATTGACAGTTTTTAATCACTTGCGTCACTTTTTACACTTTAAGTGTATAAACTTTAAAAATTGCACAATCACAAAGACACACACAGGAAAAACGTGCGCGCACACACACACACACACACACACACATCAACACATGCACACACACACACACACACACACACACACACACACACACGCACAGTCTAACACGCATACAAACACACGCACACACACACACACATGCGTGCACAGGGTCCAAGCTGTGTCCAGAACACATTCTCATCAGTGCCCACAATGGCAGACTTGAGTACAATGAATGCATTATTGAAATCAGCCTTAACTACAGAGAATAACTCAGAGCTCCAGCGGCTCAGTGGGTAAAAGCTACGGCTGCCACTCAGGAAAGTCTGGGTTCAATCCCCACCGTGACTCTTTTTGCAATTGGCCTTTCAGATTGTAGCCTTAACTATGATGGGCGAGCAGGTGGAATCAGAGCTCCTGTGGCTCGGTGGTTAAAAGTTGCAGCTACCAGTTGAGGAACTGTTGGTTTGAAACTCATGTTGACCCTTTTTGTAATTGGCCTTTCAAATGGTAGCCTTAGCTATGATGGATGAGCAGCTAGACCAAGTGCTCAGTGGTGGCTCAGTGAGTAAACGCTGGTGTCGCCACTTGGGAGATTGCGGGTTCTAGCCCCACCTTGACTCTTTTTGCAATTGGCCTTTCAAACCGTAGCCTTAACTATGACGAACAAGCCGATTAAAGCAGAGCTCCTGTGGCGCGGTGGGTAAGTGCTGGGGTTACCAGCCAGGAAATTGTGGTTTCAAGCCTCACCTCCGCTCTTTTTGCAATTGGACTGTCAAATTGTAGCCTTAACTATGACGGACGAGCAGGCTGAACCGGCGGAGCTCCTGTGGCGCGGTGGGTAAGTGCTGCGGTTACATCCCGGCGAAGCGTGAGTTCGAGTCCCGCGTGTGCACTAACCTCTCTGTGTTGTTCCTTCGCAGGTGGCGGTGGCGGTGGCTGATGCTGGAGCGGAGTCTGGAGCGGGTGGTGTCGGAGAGGAGCGGCCAGCCACCAGGTAAGTGGGGAGGGAGGGTAGGAAGGGGGGCGCTGGCCCCCCGAAGGCAGGAGGGAGAAAAGGAGGGGGTCTTGGATGAGGGTGGGAAGAGAGGAGGGGGTCTTGGATGAGGGTGGGAAGAGAGGAGGGGGTCTTGGATGAGGGTGGGAAGAGAGGAGGGGGGTCTTGGATGGGGGTGTTAGAGCAGCAGGGGAAACAGGTGTACAGGCTACCCTCTTGCTTCAGCCTAAATATTTGCTGTCGCAGAAAAGAGGGTCCCTGGTTCCCACTCCAGCCTGTTGCTCCCCATCCAAGACCCCTTACCTCTCTTCCCACCCCCATCCAAGACCCCCTACCTCTCTTCCCACCCCCATCCAAGACCCCCTACTTTTCTCCCTCCCACCTTCGGGGGGCCAGCGCCCCCCTTCCTACCCCCCCTCCCCACTTACCTGGTAGCTGGCCGCTCCTCTCCGACACCGCCCGCTCCAGACTCCGCTCCACCACCTGGTCCGGCCTCAGCATCACCGCCACCGCCACCTGCGAACGAAGGACACAGAGTTTAGTGCACACGCGGGACTTGAACCCACGCTTTCCCGGGATGTAACCGCAGCACTTACCCACCGCGCCACAGGAGCTCCGGTTCAGCCTGCTCGTCCGTCATAGTTAAGGCTACAATTTGAAAGCGCAATCGCAAAAAGAGTCAAGGTGAGGTTAAAACCCGCAATTTCCCGAGCGGCAGCACCAGCGCTTACTCACTGAGCCGCCACGGCGCTTGGTGTAGCTGCTACCCCAATATAGTTAAGGCTACCGTTTGAAAGGCCAATTGCAAAAAAGGGTCAGGGCGAGGCTAGAACCCGCAGTTTCCCGAGTGGCAACACCAGCGCTTACATACAGAGCCACCAGAGCTCTTAGGGCAGCTGCTCGTCCATCATAGTTAAGGCTACGATTTGAAAGTCCAACTGGAAAAAAAAAAAAAAAACCCATAAGAAACTCTGTCTAAATGGGACTCAAACCCACATGTTGCTGGGGGGGGACACTCCAGCATTGACCCACTGAACCACTCCAAATGTCTGATTTCAAGATCTCGTTCATCATACCTTTAATCGTTGCCACTCGGGAAATTGCAGGCACTAACCTCTCTGTGTTCTTCATTTGCAGGTGCTGGTGATGCTCTGACTGCACCTGCTCATCCATCATGGCTGTATAAATACATCAGGTATAATGGCTGTGGGCAGTTCCTATTGTTTATTCACTAATTTTCCTTGTTTCCCCATCTGTTGTAAGATAAGTACAGGTGTCCTGCTCCTCCACCATAAACCTCAGAGATCTTCACCTCTTTCCAGAAAAGCATGCACGACTGTTTTTTTAATTTAGTACGGACAGCACCAAACTGAAGGCAAAATATATTTATTCACTTATTTACAACACTAAGGCAGTGGTGTGGTTTGTCAATAAACTGTCATACTGCTCTGTAGCACCTGACCGATTCGCTTCGAATATTAACAGTTCACCGGGAGCAGCGCTTGTCTGAAAACAGTCTTTCAGTGTCACACAGTCCCGGTGCTCTCTGAGGGGACTGGGATCAGGAGGGAGTTTTCTGGGTCTGTTTCTTCTTGCCAAGCTCTGTCTGGATCTGCTGGGGAAACTGCTCCAGGTGCTCCCTCACGCACTGAAGGCAGAAGCGCTTGGTGTAAAACAGGCTGCACTCCTGCGAACCAACAACTCTGACTCATCAACAGGCAGAGACATCGTTTCATTACATCCTGCAAAGAACCATTCTTAGCATTTGTTGCCACTGGTATGAAAAGCAGCTCTGAGAAGCCGCGCACAAGACTAGCCGTGGTTTAGAAAGTGAGTGGACAGGAGCTGCTCTTAGTAACTGGTGAACGTACCGCGCCCACGCAAACGGTCTTGTGGCACAAGCTGCAGTGTGACCCCAACACGAGAAACTTCTCTTTCTCGGGACAGAAAGGATCCTTCATCACAAAGCACTCCTCCAGAAGGCTGCGAAAGCAAGGGAAACGCACAAGCATAAGAACATAAGAACATAAGAACATACGAACATATGATGACGAGAACAGGCCACTCGGCCCTACTAAGCTCGCCATTTCTTAATTAAAAGAGTATCCAAAACTGCATCAAGTCTAGACTTGAACACAGCAAGGGTCTCTGCCTCAACTACATGACCTGGCAACCTATTCCATGTACTGATAACTCTTTGTGTAAAATAATATTTCCTTACATCAGTGCCGAACTTACTCTTAACTAGTTTCCATTTATGTCCTCTTGTTTTACAGACTGAACTCACCCTAAAGAATCTATTATAGTTAAGCTTATTGATTCCTTTTATAAATTTAAATACCTCAATTAAATCACCCCTGAGCCTCCTCTCGCTTAATCTAAACAGGTTAAGTAACTTGAGTCTTTCCTCATAGCATTTATATTTCACGCCAGGAACTAATTTAGTTGCCCTTCTTTGAACCTTTTCTAAAGCTTCGGTATCTTTTTTATAGTGCGGTGCCCAGAACTGCACACAGTAGTACAGGTGCGGTCTGACTAAGGCATTGTATAATTTCAATATAACCTCTTTAGATTTATACTCAATACTTTTGGCTATATATCCCAGCATCCTGTTGGCCTTTTTTTACTGCTACAGCACACTGCCTAGATCCTGTTAGGCTTGGGTCAACCATTACTCCCAAGTCCTTTTCAAATTGAGCACATTCTAGTTTTTTTCCCACCCATGAAGTAGTCTTGTCTAAGGTTCTTATTTCCTACATGCAAGATTTTACATTTATCTAAATTGAAAGTCATCTGCCAGGTATCTGCCCACTTTTGGATGCTGTTTAGGTCTTCCTGTATTACCTTAGTTGATTCTATACTGTTGGCTAGGCCCCCTAGTTTTGTGTCATCTGCAAACTTTACTATTTTACTTCTAACCTCTGCATCAAGATCATTTATGTATATAAGAAATAGCAAAGGCCCCAACACCGATCCCTGCGGGGCTCCACTTCGTACAGGACCCTGCTCTGATACAATTCCTCCCACAGTTACAGTCTGCTTTCTATTAGACAGCCAACTTCGAACCCACTCGGCGATAGCTCCTGTAATTCCCGCAGATGTCATTTTCAATATGAGTCTCTCGTGCGGAACTTTGTCAAATGCCTTTTGAAAGTCCAAATAGATAATATCATAAGCCTGGTTTGAGTCCAGACATGCTGTAGCTTCCTCAAAGAAGTCCAGGAGGTTTGTTAAGCACGACCTCCCTCTGCGAAAACCCCGTTGGCTATCATTTAGAACACCATTTCGTTCCAGGAATAATTCCAAATTATCCCTAATGATGGATTCCAGTATTTTGCATGCGATACAAGTTAAGCTGACAGGCCTATAATTTCCTGGTTCAGTCCGGTCTCCTTTCTTGTAGATAGGTACTACACTGCCATGTTTCCAGTCATCTGGTATTTCTCCAGTTTTAAGGGATTGCTTAAAAATAACTGTCAGAGGCTTGTAAACCACCTCTGCTAGTTCTCTGAGAACTCTTGGATATATTCCATCAGGGCCTGCTGCCTTATTTGTTTTAAGTTTTTGAAGTTTATCTAGTACTTCTGCATCATTTAAATCAATTTCCTCTATAAGTCTCTGAGAACTGACTGCACCTGAAGGCATATGCAAAAACACTTCACTAGTGAAGCTCTCCACAAAGTAACTGTTTAGTGTATCAGCAATAGCTTTGTTATCGTAAACCATAACCCCATCCTTATTTTTTATACCTCTTATTTCATCCTTAACTATCCTTTTTTGACCATAATATTGAACAAAAACATTTAGAGTTGCTCTTTGCATCTAGTGCAATTTGTCTTTCATAACACCTTTTGGCTTCCCTTATTTTTTTCTTAACTTGAGCTCGCATATTACTGCATTCAATCTTATTACTATCTGAGCTCTCCAACTTGTATTTTCTAAATAATTCCCTTTTTTGTTTCAAACTGTTCCGCAGTGACTTATTCATCCACTGTGGATGCTTCTTTTTCAGTTTTCCTTTTCTCACTTGCGGAATGAATTTACGCTGTACATCCAGAATAATCGTTTTAAATATGCACCACATTTCTTTGGGCACCTCTTCTAGGTGGTAAAACTGTCAGTTTATATTCCTTGTATAATCACGCATCTTAATAAAGTCAGCTTGCCTAAAGTTGAATACTCTAGCATCGGAGAATGCAGACTTAACTTGCCAAAAAACTTCAAATGTAATTGAACTATGGTCACTTGTACTGAGTGGTTCCCCTACCTCAATACTGCCGATTCTATCAGGATTATTACACAGAACCAGATCTAGGATTGTGTTCTCTCTCGTGGGTTGAGTAACAGACTGTATCAACAAAAAAACAGTCATTTACAACATCCAAAAACTCTTCCTCACATTTACCTTGACCTGACACAGCTTCCCAATTAATTGAAGGGTAATTGAAGTCCCCCATTACTATTGTGTCACCCTCCTGACATGCTAGTTTAATGTTATCAAAGAGAGTACTACTGACATTGCTATCTGAGGCTGGTGGCCTATAGCATACTCCAACATTCAGGCCTTTTTCATTTTCCCCCAATATCTTAATCCGTATGTCTTCACTAACTCCAAGGGGCTCCATTCCTGGTATTTCCTGAGTATTAAGATTATCCTTTACATAGAGAGCTACGCCTCCTCCTCTTCTATTGATTCTATCTTTTCTTAGCAGCTTGTATCCCTCTACGTTGTACTCATCCCCATCCCCTGGACCAAGCCAGAGATCGACTAGGAAACTCCAGAAGGATGGAATCGTGCGTAACGCCGCAGTTTGGCAACACTGCGCGCAACTGCAAGCAGCGGCTCTCCGCACACGTTGTTTACACTATACCAGCATCATCTCGAACGAGCCTTTAAAACTTAGTTTTTCATGTAGGAATAAAGAAACCCCACACGCGTGTATCTGTCATTTCGCCGCTGTAGCACTGAATATGCAGTTTGTCTGCTTTGTTACTCACACGATCGCCCTGCTGTTGGGTGCTTTCTGCCCGTAGCGTGAGAAAGGTGCTGATAATCCACAGAGCCGCTGACCGCATCCATCGCTTCTGCTTTCACAGCCAGACGGCTACACAGCTGCCCGGCTGCCTGCCAGGTTTTCACTGATGCTTACATCGCCGCCTCGCACTGGAGTGTGAAGCGCATTTACAGGAATATACGACAGTTTCTTTAATCGCTGCGTACAAAAACGGCATTACACACCAGAAACGCTCCCCGACGGTCTCCTTACTTCTTCGGGATCAGAATAACCTAATCTAATATGAAACAATCAGCGAACTGACCAAATGCCGTCCATAAGCTTTTCATCCAAATAGTTTCGTACTGCACATTTGGCTTCCGGTAGACGTTGCTAAGGCACAGCAGAAGAGACAATATTCATGGTTATACTCAAACGCGAACTGAGGTAATGCCACCTTCAGTAGATGAGCAGTCTGCAGTTTTCAGCAGAAGCATATTGATGCATATACAGTAAAGTATTATCTTTACACTGTCATTTATAATGACAGACCGAATTATCAGTGGTACCTTCAACACCTCTTATAAGAAGGGGGACACTACAGTATAAAATCTTTTGTGCTGACCCAGGGACGATATGGACAGAAGAACTTGCAGTTCAGGGAATAGTTTGAGGAAAGAAAAAGAATCATCTGACAGTCAGTCCCTAACAGGACTAGCTTTCAAATTTTCAGACACCTGACAAACATGCACACATGAATGTATTCTTTTAACCCTTTCAACAGCACTGAGGAACACCTGTGTGAAGGTGTGAAGGGGTAAGAGAGGCAGTTTGGCATTTAGCCTTCACAGGAGGGTGAGATACACACACATTCCTGCATACTGTGAGTGGGCGATACAAACCAGTCGGCTTCACAGCAAGCAGATAAGAGGAGCCTGTTTGTAAATGCATTCCCCTGATCACCTGAGCCCACACAAACCCCCCAAATCCACACAGGCGTCTGAGGGGGGTGAAAAGTGGTCCTCTCTACAAAGACACACGGCACTGAGGCTGAGAGAGAGAGAGAGAGAGAGAGAGGACAGACGAATCAAACGGCAACGTTGGCCTGCTTTGCAGTAGGCCTTAAACACACCTCAGCGGCAAACCTGTGTGTTATTCCTGAGGTAGTCAGTGGCGTCGTTAGGCCTGGGCATCCGAGGCTACAGCCCCGAAAGTTTCATGAATAGCCCCTGATCTCAATTTCTTTTTTTTTTTTTAACAGAATTAAGAATAATAAAAAAATAGCCCCGGATATGTTCGTCTGTCATTCCGATCATGCAGTAAAGCCCTGGACAATAATGTGACATTGTTGATCAAAAACGCAACGCGTCCTCTGTGTGTCATCCAAGCAGCAGATCTACTTCACACTACTTGGCACGCGCGCATTTTCTGCGCCTCTGTCAGCTCCTCCGCGGCCTGAGGGGGCCAAAATTAGGCCTCCGCGGCCTGAGGGGGCCAAAACCCACTAGGTTAAGTACACGTCTAGGTTCTACGCAAGAGGAAAACACTTGACCCCGTGTTTAAAGTATTAGGTGTTATTTTTTATTTATTTTATCCGAATAGTCAATTGTTAAATGTTATGAGGCATGACGATATCAATGTATGACATTGGACTGTGTCAATTTAGATTTAAAATAAAATGAAATGGATTAGATGAAACAAAACAAATCCTATTCCAAGTCAAACAGGTACAATACAAAACTACTAAGACACAGAATATGAATGATTAAAATAATAATGCATTGGGAAGTAACTGGGTGCACCCTTACAAACACACAGTGTGAGTATACAAGTATAAGTGTGTGTGTGTATGAGTCTGTGTCTGCATTTTAATGTGTACTCATTTAAAGTGTAAAAGTTAATGGAAAAAAAAAAATTGTACAAAAGCGCCATCTGGTGGATAAAATACAGAGATGCACCATTCATATTTCAAAGGGGATTTTAAAAGCACTCCTTTTTAAATGACTCCAATTTTTTTTAAACGTTTAAAAACGTTTATTTGAGAGTTTGTGTGTGTCTGTCTGGGTGATTGTGTGTTCTCAAATATACACATTTAAATTAAAACAGCACGATAAAACTGAAAAAATATGAATATGCGCCATTTATTGGAGCTAGACCATTCATATTTTAATGGGGTTTTAAAAGTCAAAATGTCTGCAATTTTTTAAATGTTTTAAAATTCTGTTGGGATTGTGTGTGTGTCTGTGCGCTTCTGCGTCTGTTTGTGCGTTTTAAAGTGTTGTCAAAATGTAAAATCTGATGAAACTGAAAACCTGTAAACTGGAAAACCTGTAAAAATACAGAGCTACACCATTCATATTTTAATGGTGATTTGAAAGGCAAAATGACTGCAATTTTCTAAACGTTTAAAAAACGTTCATGTGAGTTTGTGTGTGTGTGTGCGTGCGCGTAATTTTTGTGTTTCAAAATGTACTGATGTGAAACTTGAAAACGTTTAAAAATTTGCAGTCATTTTGCCTTGAAAATCCCCTTTCAAATATGAATGGTGTAGCTTTATATTTTGTCCACCAGATGGCGCAAATTGACAGTTTTTATCACTTTCGTCACGTTTTACACTTTAAGTAGTGTACACTTTAAAAACTGCACAATCACAATGACACACGCACAGGAAAAACGCACACACACACATACACACACACACACACACACACACACACACATACACACACACACACACACACACACACACACACAATTATTTTTAAACGTTTAAAAATTTGCAGTCATTTTGCCTTGAAAATCCCCTTTCAAATATGAATGGTGTAGCTTTATATTTTGTCCACCAGATGGCGCAAATTGACAGTTTTTATAACTTTCGTCACGTTTTACACTTTAAGTATGTACACTTTAAAAACTGCACAATCACAATGACACACACACAGGAAAAACGCGCACACACACACACACACACACACACACACACACACAATTATTTTTAAACGTTTAAAAATTTGCAGTCATTTTGCCTTGAAAATCCCCTTTCAAATATGAATGGTGTAGCTTTATATTTTGTCCACCAGATGGCGCAAATTGACAGTTTTTAATCACTTTCGTCACGTTTTACACTTTAAGTGTATACACTTTAAAAACTGCACAATCACAATGACACACGCACAGGAAAAACGTGCGCGCACACACACACACACACATCAACACATGCACACACACACACACACACACACACACACGCACAGTCTAACACGCATACAAACACACGCACACACACACATGCGTGCACATACACACACTCACACATGCACACACACGCACACAACCAGTCTCACATACATACACAGACACACACACACTCGCATACACACACACTAATGACTTGTTGATGTTGGAACATGAAAATTCATAAGCATGCTCAAGATTGACAGCGGCATTCTATCTCTGCACCACCTGAGAACCACGTGAATTTCTGAGTCCTACTTCCTTCCTCTATGTCAACATCTACAATGATCTCTGCAAATGAAAATGATAGGATGGGTTGGAATCAAACCCACAATTTCCCAATTCAGAGCTAAGCATGTAACCAGACTTCTGGAGTGGTTCAGTGGGTTAATGGGTTCGAGACCCATTTAGACAGAGCTTCTCATGGATTCTTTTTCCAGTTGGACTTTCAAATCGTAGCCTTACCATTTGAATGACGCTCACCAAGAGACCAGGGTCCAAGCCGTGTCCAGAACACATTCTCATCAGTGCCCACAATGGCAGACTTGAGTACAATGAATGCATTATTGAAATCAGCCTTAACTACAGAGAATAACTCAGAGCTCCAGCGGCTCAGTGGGTAAAAGCTACGGCTGCCACTCAGGAAAGTCTGGGTTCAATCCCCACCGTGACTCTTTTTACAATTGGCCTTTCAGATTGTAGCCTTAACTATGATGGGCGAGCAGGTGGAATCAGAGCTCCTGTGGCTCGGTGGTTAAAAGTTGCAGCTACCAGTTGAGGAACTGTTGGTTTGAAACTCATGTTGACCCTTTTTGTAATTGGCCTTTCAAATGGTAGCCTTAGCTATGATGGATGAGCAGCTAGACCAAGTGCTCAGTGGTGGCTCAGTGAGTAAACGCTGGTGTCGCCACTTGGGAAATTGCGGGTTCTAGCCCCACCTTGACTCTTTTTGCAATTGGCCTTTCAAACCGTAGCCTTAACTATGACGAACAAGCCGATTAAAGCAGAGCTCCTGTGGCGCGGTGGGTAAGTGCTGGGGTTACCAGCCAGGAAATTGTGGTTTCAAGCCTCACCTCCGCTCTTTTTGCAATTGGACTGTCAAATTGTAGCCTTAACTATGACGGACGAGCAGGCTGAACCGGCGGAGCTCCTGTGGCGCGGTGGGTAAGTGCTGCGGTTACATCCCGGCGAAGCGTGAGTTCGAGTCCCGCGTGTGCACTAACCTCTCTGTGTTGTTCCTTCGCAGGTGGCGGTGGCGGTGGCTGATGCTGGAGCGGAGTCTGGAGCGGGTGGTGTCGGAGAGGAGCGGCCAGCCACCAGGTAAGTGGGGAGGGAGGGTAGGAAGGGGGGCGCTGGCCCCCCGAAGGCAGGAGGGAGAAAAGGAGGGGGTCTTGGATGAGGGTGGGAAGAGAGGAGGGGGTCTTGGATGAGGGTGGGAAGAGAGGAGGGGGTCTTGGATGAGGGTGGGAAGAGAGGAGGGGGGTCTTGGATGGGGGTGTTAGAGCAGCAGGGGGAAACAGGTGTACAGGCTACCCTCTTGCTTCAGCCTAAATATTTGCTGTCGCAGAAAAGAGGGTCCCTGGTTCCCACTCCAGCCTGTTGCTCCCCATCCAAGACCCCCCCCTACCTCTCTTCCCACCCCCATCCAAGACCCCCTACCTCTCTTCCCACCCCCATCCAAGACCCCCTACTTTTCTCCCTCCCGCCTTCGGGGGGCCAGCGCCCCCCTTCCTACCCCCCCTCCCCACTTACCTGGTAGCTGGCCGCTCCTCTCCGACACCGCCCGCTCCAGACTCCGCTCCACCACCTGGTCCGGCCTCAGCATCACCGCCACCGCCACCTGCGAACGAAGGACACAGAGTTTAGTGCACACGCGGGACTTGAACCCACGCTTTCCCGGGATGTAACCGCAGCACTTACCCACCGCGCCACAGGAGCTCCGGTTCAGCCTGCTCGTCCGTCATAGTTAAGGCTACAATTTGAAAGCGCAATCGCAAAAAGAGTCAAGGTGAGGTTAAAACCCGCAATTTCCCGAGCGGCAGCACCAGCGCTTACTCACTGAGCCGCCACGGCGCTTGGTGTAGCTGCTACGCAGCACCGACGTTTACTCGCGGAGCCACAGGAGCTCTGAGTTGGCCTGCTCGTCCGTCATAGTTAAGGCTAGAATCTGAAAGGCCACTTGCAAAAAAGCGTGGAGGTGAGACTCGAAGCCGCAACTTGCAAAAAGAGTCACGGTGAGGAACGAGCCCACAAGCTCCTGACCGGCAGCCACAGCTTTTGACCACTGAGCCACAGGAGCTCTGATTCAACCTGCTCGTCCATCATAGTCAAGGCGAGAATCACAAAGGCCAACTTGTAAAGAGAGTCAAGGTGAGGCTTGAACCCAAAGTTTCTTGGCTGGCAGCCCCAGCGCTTACCCACTGGGCCACCAAAGCCCTGACACACTTGCTATAGTTAAGGCTAGTGAAGGCTGATTTCAGTAAGTCATTCATTGTGCTCAGGTCTGCCATCGTGGGCGCTGATGAGAATTACCATGATGACATATGTGCTCTGGAAACGGCTTGGGCCCCGGTCTCCTGGTGAACATCATTGTGCCTTGTCTTTGTACCACCAGGGGGAGACAACGGTGAAATCTTTCCCATGATATCACATGTTTCTGGTCTCTTCATGTTAAACAGGATGTGCTTTTCCATCAAGCCACAGTTCAGTGTGACACATATGCTACTGGTAACCTCCTACTGTGGTGTGATTCTGTAATGAGTAGCTTTGCTTATAACACAAACATGTATACATGTACACTTCCACAGATAGAAAACCAACAACCAACCCTTCTTTCACCTCATTCACCTCCAAACAGACACACATCCAGTGAAACAAAAAAAATGTTAAAAAACATTTCCTTGTTAACCTTGATTTCCCATGTGGAACCATCTAGTTCTTAGAGTGTTCCTGATTTATTTCTCTGTATGAAACCTTCAAAAAATTACCAAAAAAAAAATTACAAAAAATTTTAATTTTTAAAACAGTAAAAGGGTCAATATAAATGCCGTCATCACTGATCAGTCCTTTTGGTGCCTCCTCATGGGCAGTCTCGTCATGTCTCGATGGTCTGCTGGATTCTTGAACTGTGGGTGAAAGCAGCACTGTCTGCAGCTTTTAAAGTACTCTGACGTCATGTCATCAGCTTTCCTGTCCTGCTTAAATTTATTATTGTCATGCTTACCTTACATGTGTGACAGAGTATTGTTTGTGTTCTTTATTGTTGTATGTCATTAGACTGAACAAAACAGAGAGCGAGAGAAATAAGAAAGAAAAAATACGAAACAGAAACTGACAACAAGGCTCCAGTCGAAACGAACAGACATGAACAACCAGTTCACCAGCTGCTTAAATATCATTGATGCATCTTTGCCTCAGAAAAAGATCAATATATTTTACTTATCATTGGTGCATGTTGTGGTTTCAAACACTAAGGTTCAATAAAGGAATGAAAGTCTACATTGACATGAAAGTGATTGCACAGAACTCACTCAAGACTCTAACTCAGGAGTCAGTTTCATCAGAAATGGCTGTACAGAATAACCCTCCCAGAAGGCACACTAATTTTCACACTTAATATCCATGTGGTTTGAATCGAGACTTTGCATTGTCCGTCTTTTGGGTGACAGCTCTCGAGGACACCAGCTGAAGATACATCTACAAACCTCTCCCTTAATGTTAGAAATTCACAGAGAACATAC
>NC_050606.1:21442779-21555279 GCF_013368585.1 Megalops cyprinoides | reverse complement strand
GGCAGCAGGGATGTGTGTGGGTCTCAGCGCTAGAGCTGAGCTGCTGCAGGTTTAAAGCAGCATGCTAATGAGTAAGACGGTGTCACCTCTGGGGCCCCTCCACTGTGAAGCAGCACATCAGACGTGGCATTAGCTTAGCGAGGTGCTCCTGAGAGCTGCTCTGTGGCCTCTTCGAGCTGTGCCGCTCAGATGGAATTGGTGACAAAAGAGCTACATTAACGAGGGGAGGCTGTACGTAGGCGGGGAATGTGTCTTGACTGAGTAATGTAATCGTTTATGTTCTGTGCCTCCGCTGGAATGTGATATAGCACAGTATTACCATTCATCCCGTTCATAACCAGAGTTTATTGTATTATTAAAGGAGGAATATTAAATGTGGTTACTAATATGAACATGATTTGAAGGGTTCAGAAGGCACATGTTTTTGGCTGTGGCACTGGTGTTGCCAGGCAGGTGTGAGGTGTTACCTGTCCTGGTGGGGGAGTGAAGTCCCAGCAGCTAGCAAGCAGCCCCATTCATACTTGTCCCCTCTCCCTTCATACCTGTCCCCTCTCCATCTATACCTGTCCCCTCTCCATTTATACCTGTCCCCTCTCCCTTCATACCTGTCCCCTCTCCATCTATACCTGTCCCCTCTCCCTTCATACCTGTCCCCTCTCCATTTATACCTGTCCCCTCTCCCTTCATACCTGTCCCCTCTCCATCTATACCTGTCCCCTCGCCGCTCACCCCGTCCCCTCTCCGCTCACACCTGTCCCCTCTCCGCTCACACCTGTCCCCTCTCCGCTCACACCTGTCCCCTCTCCGCTCACACCTGTCCCCTCTCCGCTCACCCCTGTGCCCTCTCTGCTCACCCCTGTGCCCTCTCTGCTCACCCCTGTGCCCTCTCCGCTCACACCTGTCCCCTCGCCGCTCACCCCGTCCCCTTGCCGCTCACCCCGTCCCCTCTCCGCTCACACCTGTCCCCTCTCCGCTCACACCTGTCCCCTCTCCGCTCACCCCTGTGCCCTGTGCCCTCTCCGCTCACCCCTGTCCCCTCGCCGCTCACCCCTGTCCCCTCGCCGCTCACCCCGTCCCCTTGCCGCTCACCCCGTCCCCTCTCCGCTCACACCTGTCCCCTCTCCGCTCACACCTGTCCCCTCTCCGCTCACCCCTGTGCCCTGTGCCCTCTCCGCTCACCCCTGTCCCCTCGCCGCTCACCCCTGTCCCCTCGCCGCTCACCCCTGTGCCCTCTCCGCTCACCCCTGTGCCCTCTCCGCTCACCCCTGTGCCCTCTCCGCTTACACCTGTCTTTTCTTTGTTCCTGATGCAGTGTGAATCACCATGACGACCGAGTCAGGTTCCGAGTCGGAACCCAAGCAGCAGCAGCAGCAGCAACAGCAGCAGCAGCCGCCGCCGCCACAGGAGTCCAACGCCGCCGTGCCCGCACAGGCCCCGCCAACCCAGGTCACGCAGCCGTTTGACAGGGAGCAGTTTCCTGCTGCCGCCGGCCACAGCACGCCTGCTAAGAAGGACCAGGTGAGTCCCTGCACATGACCCTTGACCCTTCACATCTGATCTCTGACCCCTGCAGACACCCTGAAGCCGCCAGACAGACCCTCCCACAGGAAGGAGCTAGCTCTCAGCTCAGCTGGGTCACCCTCCTCACCCATGTTGTGGGACCATAAATACATAAAAACATAAAACAAAAGTGGAGAAGATCAGCTTTAAACATCCAGCTGACTCCCCAGCTGGCGTGGGGTGTGATGTTCACACCGCCGCAGTGCCTTCCTTTGTCTCCCGTTTGATACGGAGTGTCAGGAACCCTGCCAAGGCACTCTCAGGCCAGTCTCAGCTGCAGTGTGGCGTAGGAGGGCTAATTCACCAGACCCTTGCTATTCAAACAGCCACAGCTCCCCACTCAGGCTAACACAGCGCAGCAAGGTCCCCATGGGGAATCGCGGTAGCAGTGCGTAATGGCTGATATCGACTTATCGGTGTTTGTGTAGAAGGCAGCTGGAGCTGGTAACCCTGGGGAGCTTGTCGAGTTAGAAGCACCGGGCACTCACAGATCCCCGCTGTGAAGGCTGTTTGCTGGCTGAGTGAATGGCACTGCGTGTCCTGCCAAGCACTATCCCTGGATTGAACTGTCTACTTTTTTTTCCCCCCAAACTTTCATGCGTAACTGAACAAAATCAATCTCAATTTCCGAACTGATTGCCATTTTAAATGATAACAGTTAAAAAAAAAAACATTAAAAACCAATGTTAAATCACAAAATGCCTTTGTACTGTGCAGCTCTTGCAGTTGCATGTTAAGCACGCAAGCTTAATTGTGCAAAAATAGATGTCAGTGCGATCTTGAGCTTTGTGTCCAGAGACAGTGTGCACATCCTCTTTGCTTAGTTTTAATCCCACACAGGGCGTGGTTTTTGATAATTAAACACCAGAGATGGAGCCTGACCCACGTCCTTTCTCCTGGAGAGACCCCTCACACCACAACGCCTTTCCTGTCGGCGGGTTCGAAAGTAGCTTAGTAACATGACTCAGCAGGAACTGTGCGGGTGCCGCTCAGCCCCTGCTGTTAACAGCCCTCCTCCTTCTCCACCGAACCACACGTAGAGATGACTCTGTCCAGACGAGCGCCCATGTTTTGAATTAGCTCGTCTGCTCATTAATCCTGAAAGATTAGAGGGAAGATTAAGCAGCTATTTAATGAACTGTCTCCAAACCTGCCCGTTATCACGGCAGCTTACATTATGTCCTTATTAGCACAGTCATATGTACATAGCCGTGTGTGAAGCAGTTTCAGGGTTTGTGTCTTAATTCGCAGGTCAGTTAGTGTTTGAGCTGTTGATGTATTTGAGAGAGGGAAATGGAGAGGGTTAAGTTCAGAACAGAAGTATTAAGTACATTTTTTAAAGGAACTGAATTGAACTGAACTTCTGCTGAATTGGTCCTCCCAGGTTATTCCCCAAAGGAGGTTAAAGAAGCAGTGCAGTGATCCTTAGCTTTTCAGAATAGTACGCATTGTTTATTTAGTTTGAAAGTATAAATTCTTCATTCTAAGTTGTATTAACTTTCAGTGCCCTTTCTTAGAGTCCTTTGCAAATCGTGATTCAGGATTTAGCTTTCGAGGGTTAGGAAAATTGGATTTGGCTTTCAAAGGTTTTGGTCAGTCTCTGCAGCGCTGTTCACTAATTCAGTGTAGTGGTGGGTTCTGCTATATTTTTGGGGTGTTTTCATCACTGTCTGACACTGTCCTACCCCCGCTTTCCCCCTTCTTCCCCCAGAACGGGGAAAGAGAGGCAGAAGGAGTCCCACCGAGCAAACCCGAATACCAGCCATTTGAGGACGACAAGGCGTCTCACAGGTCCTCGTCCAGCAAGCTGTCCAAGTCTCCCCTGAAGACAGCCAAGAAGCCCAAGAACATGCAGTGCAAGGTCACGCTCCTGGACGGCTCCGACTACACCTGCGTGGTGGAGGTGAGACACGTTGGGGGGTAGTGGGGTCAGAGCCCTCGCAGAACAGTGCGGGGGCCGGGGGGGGGGTTCCTGTGGCGTTGGCCTGGGGGGGAACTGGCTCATTACTCTCATCCTGTGTAAACCTGTCAGGACCGGAACTGAGGCAGCACATTGCTGTCACGCATCCTCCTCTCCGGTCCGTTACCTGGCACTGTGGGCCATCCTCTGAAATCAGCACTTTAGTTACAGTCAGCCATGTTACATAAGTCATCATGAGGTGCAGTTCAATCTGGTGGATGAAACGGCTTTTTTCTTAGAGGAAGTCAATGAATGTTTATTCAAGCGTACCAAGCACACTCCATGTAATGGACAAAACATGGCTCATTTATAAATTCTACTAGCCATATGTCTAACCGTATGGCTTTTCCTGGGTTTTTATTTTCGTATAGTACCGCTGTAGTTGCTTTAACGTCACAGCAAAAAGTGTTATTTCTGCACTGCGGTGGCTGGCACATTGCAGCGCGTTACGCTTTTCCTGAGCTGTGGCTGTTCTGTCAGCCCATCACAGCTAAACTCATTTAATACCCCTGGCTTTTTCACCACGGAAATTCAGTTACCAGAGGAAAACATTCTTCTGGGAAACAGTGAAAAAAAGTCCTGACCTGACAGAATCAATCAGGTTGTCTCCTGCAGGGCTGTCTGAGCGCTGGGTAAATGTCATTGGCTTTGGCATCCGGTGCTGGCCGCTACCTGCACGGCTGCCCCTCACCTGAACCGTGTTTAAATATCACCAGTGTGAGGTATTTCAGATGGAGAAGGCCGCAGGGAAGGCACCGCATCGAAGGGGAGCGACCGCAGCGGCCTTTTTAATCAAAGCTGTGCACAGAAACGAATTCCCGCTGTAAAGCAGCAGACCGGAGTGTTGTTTTGTGGTTCCCCCACGAGCCATAGTAGCGTCGGCCTTTTCATTAGCGGGGATTAGCCCGAAGTTTAGTAAGCTGATTTGGCCGGCTCGCTCCTTGCCCGCGCAAACAGGATGCAGCGACCGCCGTTGCGCCGAGCTTGCTCTCTTGAAGTTTTAATCACGTTAAAAGTTAAAACGTGCAGACGCTCCCAAATCCAGTTACCCATCTAATGAGCAGCTGTCGGGCCTGTGTTTGATCTGCGAACAGCGGCGTATTTGTCCCGGCAGGTTCCTGCCTTCCACCACACTCTTCAAAGGCCCGTGCTGTGAACACATCGTCTCTGTCGCTGATCTGATGGAGATGTTCACTTTACCAGCAGGTCTCTGTTTTGCAGTACATCTAGCCCAGTGTAGCCCCGGCAAGGACAGGGGCAGGGAGCAGAACAGCGACTGCTGTTCATGCTCTGCCTCTGGATGCTCACTCCTGTGTTGTTTAAACTAAAGCGCAATAGCTATAGATGCTGTTAGTTCTTGAATTGCTTGTTGTGGACCTTCCCACAGAAGTGATCTCATTTCTCACTGAAAGGCGCATCAAGGCTGTGATTGACAGGTTATGTTGCTGAATCACTGTCAGAAAGCAGACCTCATCGTCCTGATGTGTGGTCTTCACACGTTTACTGCTCTAAGAGAGAAGAAGAAATGTGCCAAGGCTTTCAGTCTACTTAGCTTTTTAGCAGTATGGGTTTAGCCAGATTAGTATTAGCGTCAAATCGTAAGCCCACCAAGCATTTGCGTCTTTCTCCCTTGGAAAGTGTGTGTGTGTGTATGTGTGTATGTGTGTGCACCTCAGGATTATGGTGATATGTTGGGATGTGTCTGCCAGCATTCTGTGGCCAATGGCAGGCCTTCACTCTTCAGTCCCTCCGGTTCTGTCTCTTCAATTTTTTCCCCAACAAAATCATCTTATTTAACTTGCAGAATTACGACTTTGCAATTTTTACCAGTCCTCACTATTTAATCGTCACTGTGGCCCCCAGCTCATTCAGTCGGTCACAGGTGATTTGGTACAGAGCTCTTGATGAAGGGTTCCTCCCAGTGCACATTTCATAAACATCAAGTCATAGCGGGTAGTAGCGTAAAGGAGTAGCAGTGGTGCTTTAGTGCTAGGCATTCACTGGTGATCACAATGAATCAAAAGTGGAACATATAGGTAATAGTGATAGTAACGGAATCGAATAGTAACAGAATCAGAAATGGAATTCATCAGTAATACTGATAGTAGTGGAAGCAAATAGTAACAGAATCGGAAATGGCATACTTCAGTAATAGTGATAGTAATGGAGTCATGTAGTAATGCAGTGAAGGTGGTTACCGGCACATATTCCTCGATGGCTGCAGGCACATGCGGTTCTCTGTGCAGGATGATGCAGGTTTCCAGGGGATTCTCTTTCCTGGAGCTCAGCCCCTCTGATTCTGTGTCATCACTACCTGCCAAGCAGTGAGCAGTGAGGGAGGCTCCAATGGCCCTTGGCCTAGGGGAGGAGAGGCCATCTTAATGAACCCTTATTCTGGAGCCTAGTGCTGATCAGATTAAAGAAATATTGTTCAGGAAACCGAGTGAGATATTGCAGTTTAACTGGGTCTTTTTATGATGGAAATGCAACTGTGTTGTCCGTGTTCACAAAGTAGTTTGAAAGCACCAGAGCAGTGAACTCACAAAGGCATTGGTTTGAATGAGAGCCCATATGTTTGGCCAGCCAGACGGCCAGGTAATCAGAGATTAGTGTGTTCAGCGCTGCTGCAGATGGCCTGTGTAGCTGCCAGTGTGGGTTCAGCTTGCGTTTGCTGTGGCGTCAGTGGTAGTGTTGTCTGGATGAGGTTTAAAGGAAATCTATGGAGTGAACTCGTTCAGAGGAACTGAGTGTGTGGGTGGGTGCGTGTTCATTTGTGTTTGTGTTCCTGTACATGTGCTCACGTGCCTGTGTGTGTGAGTGTGAGCTTCTGTGTCTGTGTGCGAGTTCATGTGCTTGTGCACGTGTGTTTGTTTGAGCGATTGTGTGTGTGTGTGTGTGTGTGTGTTTGATGGTTAGTGAGATCCAGCTTTCTCTGCTCCATTTCTGACAGAAGCCTATGATTACTGGCCTGTTGCCGGGGAGACAGCTGTCAGTGCGGTGGCCAGGAGCAAAGTGCTCTGTGTGTGGGTAACTGAGACTGTGATAACTCCTAATCACTGCTCTCTTCAAGCCTCCCTGTGCAGCACTCTGAGAGACTCAAGAGTCCAGAGCAGTGCGCATTTCTTAGGCTCAGAAACACGCTGATCACTTCCCTCTGTCTCTCAGCCTCTCAGAAACAGGCTGATCACTTCCCTCTGTCTCTCAGAAACACACTGATCACTTCCCTCTGTCTCTCAGCCTCTCAGAAACAGGCTGATCACTTCCCTCTGTCTCTCAGCCTCTCAGAAGCATGCTGATCACTTCCCTCTGTCTCTCAGCCTCTTAGAAACACACTAATCACAGCCCTCTATCTCTCAGCATCGTAGAAATACACTGATCACTTCCCTCTGTCTCTCAGAAACACACTGATCACTTCCCTCTGTCTCTCAGAAACACACTGATCACTGCCCTCCGTCTCTCAGCCTATCAGAAACACCATTATTGCGGTGCACACTAGCCCCACTTCAAACTGTTCAAACTGTGTTCAACTCAACACACTAAAATCTGTGTTCATATCTACATCTGAGACCATCCACGGTCAAATCTTGCATTTGTTGGTGACTGGAAGCAAGAAACAATAGAGGTGGTGAGTTAGTGAATGCCTCCCCCAGAGTTAAAAAAACAAACATCCATTACCACTAGGTGGCCAAAAGTTGCTGGCAAGGACAGAGCTGAAGGCACTGCTCTGAAAGAGGATACGTACTATAGTATTCATGGTCTCTGAGTAGCGGGTAGCCTCTTCTTGTATCTGGAGTGTTGCATTGTCTCGGAGCACGTAGGTGGTGTGGGAGGAGACTGGAAGCAGGACTGGTTTGTGGGTGTTGGAGGTCTTGGCTCGGGTCAGACCCGCCTGTGACATTGGAGTGTGCAGCCAAAGGGAAATGTGAGCCGCGGGGTCACGTCCCGCCTACAGTAATGCCGCCAAAACTCGTGGCATGGCGCTGCATGTCTGCGGTGCAGCGAGCCCACCCCCGCTGGGACAAGCCTGCTTTAAGCGTGGCTGCTGTGCGGCGCAATGCCTGAGGAAGGAAAGGGTTAAATATATGCTGAAGGAGGGGGGGTGTCTGAGCTGCCAATCACACGCAGGAGGTGGGGCTTGCTTTGGAGGGGATTCTGATGCCGGGGATTGTGATGACAGGGTCGGGTGTGTCTGTGTCTGTGTCGGTGTGTGTGTGTGTGTGTGTGTGTGTGTGTGTGTGTGTATGAGTGCATGTGCGCATGTGTATGAGGGTGGGTCTGTGTGTGTGCGTGCGAGTGTGTGAGAGCATGTATGTATGCAGGTGCATGAGTGTGTGACTGCAAATGCATCTGTGTGCTTCTGTCTGTATGTATGAGACAGTGTGCATTTGTGTGAGAGCGTGTGTGTGTATGTGTGTGCGTGTGCGTGCGCGCGCGTGTGTGTGAGTGACTGCATTTGTGCTTGGGCGTGTGATTGAATCAATGTGTGTTTCTGACTGCAAGTGTGTGTGTGTGTGTGTGTGTGTGTGTGAGTGCTGCGGGGTGGTGTGCTGTGTTCCTCCAGCTGTTCCTCTCTGGGCTGTGCACGCACAGCTGTTGCAGTGTGGGTTTGAAGTAGCAGGGGGCACTTGGTAACTGAGGGTTAAAAATAGCCTTGCGGCATTCATGCAGATGTAAGCCTGTCAAATGACTCCGTGGACTACTGCTGCATCTAGCAAGGAACGGCAGCACGGGACAGGGCCTGAAGCCAGCAGGAGCTGGGGATGGGGGTGGCTTATACGGCCTGCCTTTTGAGGCCAGTTAAGGAAACTCCCACTCTGGAGTCCACAGATGTGTGCTTGTGTGCTGCAGATGAGTGACAGATGGGTCTCTCCCTGTTCTGGCAGCGACCTGCCCTGTGATCTGTCTTCTGTCACCTGGCCGTGCTGACACATCCCCCCCCGAGCTCCTGCACTCTATCTGGAGAGCACTCTCCCGCACTGCTGAATGCAGCCCAAGTCAGGGAGATGATGTGCAAAGCTCTTCAAAGCCTTGCTGATTCATACTTCATATCTGTATGCTTGAAGTGGCTTAAACAAAATCCACCAACAAAACACTCCCTCTCTTGGGCTGTTGATCACCACAGATTGGTAATTCACTCTATTTTCTGTGATCCGCACATGCAGGAATGAGTTTGTGGTAAATGAATTACTAATATTTAAAACCGAACAGATATTTAATACAGTGCTAATGGTTCTGAAATAGTCAAGATCCAACAACCACCCTGCCTCCCAGGGAGTCTTTATATCTATATGGTCTGCCTGTTTTCCAGGACTGCATCTTGTTCAACGCTGCAAGGATGCGGTGGAATTAGCACTTGTGCGTATGTGCATACATATAGGTATTTTTGTCCAGTGGCCTGTGACTGCAGCTGACAAGCTGCTGTAACACAATGCCCCTGGACTGCTTGTCTTTCATGTTACAATTCACAGGCATCGTAGCTGCTCCAGTAAACCTTGGATGTTTAGTGAAGGCTGAGGCCATTTCTCCAGGGCTGATAGGTGCTGGTTGTAGACTGGCTGGAACCTAACTATGAGGGAAACTGTCTCACTCCCCCGTCACCCCCATGATTCCTCTTCCCCTAGCCTCCCTGACCAGCAGTGTGTGTGTCTCTGCTTCCTCCCACAGAAGCGGGCCAGGGGCCAGGTGCTCTTCGACAAAGTGTGTGAGCAGCTCAACCTGCTCGAGAAGGACTACTTTGGCATCACATTCCGAGACATGGAGAACCAAAAGGTACAGGCCTCACTTCAACACTCCACACAGCCTCTGTACTGAGTGCTTACAGACCGCACCACAACACACCACACAGCCTCTGTAGTGAGTGCTTACAGACCTCACCTCAACACTCCACACAGCCTCTGTACTGAGTGCTTACAGACCTCACCTCGACACTCCACACAGCCTCTGTACTGAGTGCTTACAGACCTCACTTCAACACTCCACACAGCCTCTGTACTGAGTGCTTACAGACCTCACCTCAACACTCCACACAGCCACTGTACTGAGTGCTTACAGACCTCACCTCGACACTCCACACAGCCTCTGTACGGAGTGCTTACAGACCTCACCTCGACACTCCACACAATCGCTGTATTTACAGACCTGCAGGTCATCATCCATTGATACTGTTCACTTGATTTGCAGAATTGGTTGGACCCGGCCAAAGAGCTGAAGAAACAGATAAGAAGTGAGTAATTCCTCCGTGTGCCTCTCTGTTTTCGGAATGACACCCAGGCCAGGCAGAGTCTAAAGCCCCTTTCAGACACTGAAAGCCGGAATTTATCTAGCTATTAGCCGGAGGAGCTGTATGTGAGAACGCAAACGTCCGAATCAGTCGGACTGGACATGAGACAGACTTCGTTCTGCCAGCTCCCTAGTACAAAGTCCGTCTCATGTCGGAGTGAGCCCATGTGTGAATAGAGCAGGTAATTTGCCGGAGAGTTCACAGCGAGCGAGTGGGCGTGTTGATGACGTTTATATCATGCAACTGGCGCAAAACCGGAAGAATACAAACATCTGCCTCGTACTCTTTTCTGCTTGCCTGCATATTTCGTTCCACTCTTTTGTTGATATTGCGGATACGTCCAAATACATGCTATTTTGAGTCCAACGATCGTTGAAGAGATAGTTAGCTATAGCTATACTGCCAAAACTTGTCTCTTAGGATGATTAATAACGTTGATTAGTAGTTTATTATCTGGTTAAGCTGTAGCTAATAGTGATAGGTATACTTAGATGAACTGGTGGTGAACTGGTGACCTAACATTACATAGCGAACAACAAAAACTTACTTTCCTGTTATATTATATATATTATATATATTATATATATTCCTGTTATATTATATATATGTTACATATTCCTGTAATAAATGTATAATTAATAGTGGTGTAACAGACCGTAGTTGATCTGTGATCCATGTGGATCCCCCCACCACGGTTCGGCATGCATGTGAACAGCGGATTAATTGCAAAGTTTACCCATAATAGTGTGAAATACAGTTTTACTACCGCTGTCACTTTTTAAAGTAACAATTCCCTAAATCTCGATGCAGAGTTGCAGTGAAAAGATACAAGCGCCATTTTAAAAACCAGCAACCTTACTTAGCAGAAGCGTTGCGAAGATAAAGGCTGCTTCCGAAATCACTGACTTGTTCACTCACTCACAGTCTTACAATAAATTATTAATTTTCTGGATAAGGTTTATGTTTGTTCAAACATTTGTATGAACATCTTTGTGTCTAACTGTGCCAGCTAGCTAGCTAAGTGACTAGCTAGTTGCAACTTACATTAACCTGCTAGCTAGATGAAACTAATGTTAGCTAGCTAGCTGGCAGTTAAGTCCAACAATCAAGTGTAAAATGTATATATATGCACTATATAGTGAATAGGGAGCGATTTCGGATACAGCCTAAGAACAGCAGAACAAGCGCTCAACAATTGAGTATTGAATATTTTATAAGATTTTTTTGGATATCTTGAATGTTGTTTTCATTTAAAACCATGGGCAAAAGTTCCTTGCTTTAAGTGCTTTAAGTAATAAATGGAAAGCTGATACGAAAAATGATCCAATCCGTGACTCAGAAACCATGATATGATCCGAACCGCTGTGATCCGCTGCACCCCTAATAATTAATAATAAATTATGTGTACCAGTAGCACCATTTGGATGGCTATGTGTGATATTTTTTATAGGCTACCCAAAAGTACAATAGCTATGTTTGCTTTCTCCTCCTGTGTGCCACATTATGTGCCCGTACCACCGAAAGGTAAGACATTGTAAAGAAAACACCTGAAAATTACTTAAACTTTAGAACACTTTTTGTGAACTCGTCAATACTTTTCACTTGTGAGAATGCAAGTGGCTGGAGTCTAACTGGAAAATACCACGAGGAAATCTAAATCTGGATGTTTCTAAACTCGCAATGATTTCACGCGACAATGTAACATACTACAAATGTAATCATTAATGGTTGCATACTGGGTACTACACTGAAAAACAGCATGCAGTATACAGTATATACTTGTGTAGTATGCAGTACACAGTATGCAGTAGGCGGTTTCGAATACAGCCACTGCGATTTCTGCAGTGTACTTTTTGCTTCATGTCCTGTCTCGTGCACGCTGTACCCAGGCGCCGCCCCGTGCCTAAACCAACCGGAATATTTACAATATGTGAGAACGCGTCTGTCACGGACAATCTCCTGTTGTGTGCTACATGTGTGAAAGGGCAGTTCTGGCCTATTTCCGGACCCAATTCTCCTGACATTTGTCCGGAGTTTATGTGCGAAAACTGCTTAATTCTCATTGTCCTCAGAACATTGTAAGGGCTCTATAGAAAGGTAAAATTGCTGTGTGCAGTAACTTTCTTTCTTTTTTTTGCTGTTCTTTTGTCCTGGCTTTCATGTGTCTTTTCACAGTGTCTTTGGCTGAAAGGGGTGATGTTTTTCTCTTTCAGGTGGACCGTGGAATTTTGCCTTCAATGTAAAGTTTTACCCCCCTGACCCCGCCCAGCTGTCAGAAGACATCACAAGGTGCGGCCCGCGGAGTGCTTCACAGTCACCATAGAAACCGCCTGCCTCTGCCAATGCTGGGTACTCCTGCCCTCCTGCTGACCCCTCTCTGCCCTCTCCGGCTCAGGTACTACCTGTGCTTGCAGCTGAGGGACGACGTGGTTTCGGGGCGCCTGCCCTGCTCCTTTGCCACTCACACCGTCCTGGGCTCCTACACCGTCCAGTCAGAGCTGGGGGATTACGACCCGGATGAGCTGGGCATCGACTACGTCAGCGAGTTCCGCTTCGCCCCCAACCAGACCAAGGAGATGGAGGAGAAAGTCATGGACCTCCACAAGAACTACAAGTAGGTCGCCTCTCACCTGCCCCTTCGCTTGACACTTTACACTCAGCGTGCAGACCTCAGATTAGTCTGAAGGCCACCTAGGGCAGTTAGCCTAACAGTTGTTTACCTAGCGGTTGTCATTCGAAATTAACATCTAGGTGGAGTTTTAAATTGATAGTGAATTTTCTGTGGAAAAAAAAAAACACCAGTATGGACACAAGCCCTGGTGAAAGTGTTTGGATGGACATGCCATGCATACACCAATCTAATGGTCTATTACTGGACGTTTAAAAGCTTGAATCAATCAAATACTTTCCCTGACTTGCATTCATTTGTCAAAGCGGCCAAGGTTTGCTTTAATAAAGGACAGACATGAGGTGAAGCAGTTTGAGGGACTGCTCTCAGTTTCAGGGAACGTGTCGTTACTGTGGAGGTCCTGCTGGGTGGGCGGGCGCTGGGAGGAGGGAGGGGGGTGGGGGTGGAGCTGATATTAATTGTACCAGAGCTGGGAGTGAACCCCTCCTACCCCTCTGACCCCGTGAGTCACGGCTCATCTCACACTGTGGCCTTGAAGCCCCACTGCTCCCACGCGCCGGCCTGCAGGCCCCCTCCGCAGAGCTAAACCACCACCCCACTGCACTCTCATCAGAAGCAACAGCAGGGGATTTTTCAGGCCAATATCCCCCTCTGTTGCAGCATGGAGTCCCATGGTGACACCTAGGCTGCCGAGGGGTGCGGGGGGATTGCCTGAATTATGGCCTTGCCGGATATTTTGCCCAGAGCTTACTGCTACTACAAAATATTAATGAGTGCCTTTTTATTGTCTGAACAAAAAAAATGACTTTCATTTAAGGTTGAGATTTGATTGAAGTTCTGTAGAAAGCTGGAAATAGGTATTTGAAATGGAGACCTTGGGGATGTACCAAACATGCATAAATTGGTTGGATGTGTAAAGCTGCACCTTCAGGTCCCAGGCAAGGCCCGGTGTGTGTGGAATTTTCTGGCTTTGGTTTGGATAAGAGTTAGCTTCTCATATAGAGCACAGTATACACAAATACTGTCTGTTCTCTTCTCCACTGTCCTTCTTTTCTCTACTGTTCTAATTTCCTTGACTCCCCTGTCCTAAATCTAAAACATTGGCAGGTTTTTCCATATCTATGAAGCACAACATTTTACTGAAAAGGTAGTTTTTCCTGGTTGCTGTGTGGCTGTGTTTTCCCTGTTGAGTAGATTTGTAGTGTTTTAAAATGTCATTGTCACCTGTCACTCCATAGCACATGAGCCAATGAGATAGATGCTAAAGTAGCTCCTCCCACTCACAGAGGCATGACGCCCGCCGAGGCAGAGATGCACTTCCTGGAGAACGCTAAGAAGCTGTCCATGTACGGAGTGGACCTCCACCACGCCAAGGTAAGGCCCTGTGTGTTTCTCCTACCTCATGTACAGACGCATGTGATTGGGCTTGAGGGAGCTGCTATAGCAACCAAGATCCAGTGCAGGTAGACCCAGACTCTTTGACTCGCTCGAGTGGCACCCACTGTCTCGTAACCCCATCTTGCTCCATGAAGAGCACTATACTCTTTTGCATAGCTGTACTTTTGCCCTGCTCCTCAGATACCCCTTGGTTTTTTGCCAGAATTCCCTTCACAGGTGTGTTTTATGAATTAACCAGCTTACCGTCTTATGTGGTCTCAGTTATCATGTCAGGCTCCCTTTGTGAAAGCACAGCTGATTGACAGGGGAGGGGCTTGCCAGTGTTGTAGCACTGTGTGGGTGCATGTGCTTCTTGCTGTGGATGTGCCTGTCTGCATGCATCCTGGCTGCCTGTCATAGCTCTCACTGCTGACTGACCCAACATTGACCTCAGAGATCAGACTCAGTTTGGGGGACATGGCAGTGCAATGCTAGGTCCTCTAAAGCTGAGGTCCCGGGGGGTCATATTATAAATGTTAATTAGGGGGTAAGACTTAACTAAATTGACACCTATTGCTGTAATTGCATTCCACTGAGCTGTCTTAGCTGTGTATGAGGCAAGCCAGAGGCCTTTCCACAGGAAATGTGGCTGAGAAGACAGGAAGTTGGCCAGCTCCAAGTTTAATGGTAGGCTAGCTGTTAGCTTAGGCTGTGCAGAAACAGGCATCCTTATCTTCTAGAATGCCAAGGGCTTGTGGTGGCAAGCCTTTGTTTCAGCCTATAATCAGAACTGTGTCTCTCCAAAACCAACACGGTGCTAATAGGAGTGCACAGATGGTAGTTCCTCTACCGTAGGCTAGCATGCAAGCACACAAATGTAATGTATTTTTAGCTCGATTATTATAATTCTTTACTTTTCGGACCCTAGGAAGAATAGTGGGGCTGTACGGCTTGGCTAATGGGGATCCTATAAACAATAAACAATAAATAAACAAATCTGATGAGCAACCACTCTGCTTAGTTTACTGACAACCACAGTGTGGGTGGGGATAGGCAGCACCAGGAAGGCCAGGCAGACAGTGTTCAGGTGTCAGTAACAGGTGCTGGAGGTGAGACAGGGATTAGCTGAGACGCATACCTCCACCTTGTGTCTTTTTAAAGTGCCACTCATATAGTTTGGTCATGCTAGGTCAATGGAAACACAGCTAACATGAGCTGGGTAGAGACCGTTTTGGTATGTTGGGAAAGTGGACCAAAGCCTGGACCAAGCCTTTCCAGCTGTGCTGTGGAACCGCCAGCCCTGTATCCCTGCCCTCCGTGCTGTGATTCAGTCTGTGCTGGAATGTCTCAGTGTACTTTTAGGTGCCTGTCTACCCCCTTCAAAAACTCAAGGGTAGATGAACAGCAGTCAGATCAGTAGACATCTGGCTAATGTCACCAGGCCTCAGTACTGCACACTGGTAATGAGACCTCCCACTCCTGGCAAAAGGAGAACTCTAGACGATGATTCACCAGGCAATGCGGTCTGGAAGTGTTGTTGGGATTAGTCAGATCAGTCTGTGTCTTCTTTCCTCTCTCACCGAATGGACGGACTAGTTGGTAGGAAGCTTCTTTGAGTGCTTGGCTCCACCAAAGGGGGAGGTAAGGGCCAGTTTGCTGTGTCTGTGTGCATACATGTGTCAGTAAGTGCGTGCTGTAGTGTGGAGTGGTCACTGTGCATGTCAGTAGACTGTAGACCCCATCATTACAGGCTGCAGTTGCAAGGACTGCGGAGCAGCTTTGTGATTGGCTGTTGTTTCCCATCTGAAGTTAAGCGCCCCCCTGCTTAGACTGTATGGGGAACAGTCCCTCTCATCACCCCGCTGTAGTTCTCTTCATTTGATCACTGTAGGTCAATACCCATGCAACCCTGTCACCTGATCGTTCCATTGTCCAATCAGAATCTTTGGGGAGGACCCTTTATTATGTTGTGCCCAATCATCAGACTCCACTTTACCCAGCTAGTGGTGATTGAATAGGCTGACTGATACCAGTGCTGCTGTACATTTCAGCATGGATACGACAGGAAATGCTAACTCATGAGACAATACATGAGACACTTTCAAGGCCAAACTTCAGTCATATCACACCATTTCTCAAACCACATATTTCTGGAACACAGCACATAGGAAGAAGAACTACAGTAGAAATGGGTAACCCTGGTCCTGGAGTGGCAGTGGTGGGTCTGGATTCTGTTCCATCCAAGCCCTGAATCACATAATCGGGTTAATTTTACATAACAACTGATCCGGGTTAAGTAATCGAGAGCTTGGGTAAATCAAAAAGCAGAACTGTCTCTGGTACTCCAAGGCCATGGCTGCCTCCTCCCCCAGCGGTGAGGCGTTTGCCGGTCCTCCTTGTGCTGAATCTGCCGAGTTGGTGACGGGGGGGGCGTGTCTTTCGGCAGGACTCGGAGGGGGTGGAGATCATGCTGGGCGTGTGCGCCAGCGGGCTTCTCATCTACCGCGACAGGCTGCGCATCAACCGCTTCGCCTGGCCCAAAGTGCTCAAGATCTCCTACAAGCGCAACAACTTCTACATCAAGATCCGCCCCGGAGAGGTAAGCATCCCGAACCGTTCGAGGTCTCCTGCAAATGCTGCAACTTCTGCATCAACATCCGCTCAAGGGGGGGGTCGAGGAGCCGGCAAACAGTGCCTCCGTCGCGAAGGCAGGAGGGAAGTCCCGCTGCTTTGCAGCACAGCGCAAATTGGAACAAATGCCTTCAGCTTGCTTAGCTCCACAGGGATGCGCGTCATCAGGTTACACAACGATTGACCTATAAGTCTGTTAGCTTGTGTTTGTGTTTACATTTGAATAACTTTAACAAGATCGTCAGTGTTTGTGCTGTGTAACTGCATCTGAATATCTTATTCTCATTATAAGTGAAGGGATCGTGCTGTTTGTTGTGATCTCTCTGCTAATGCTGTCGTTGAAAGGATCCTTTTAATTCTGGACCATCATTGAAGTACTTTTTGAGGCAAAGAAGTATGCTCACAGTCTATTCCACTATCTGCACAGTGAGAAAAACACAAACAGAATGATACAAGCACAGAGATCGCCCTCAGTTGTGTTGCAGAAAGGTGTCGCTTTACCAAGTCACTGATATTCTTCTGGCAGATTGAATATTTATGATGTTAAAAATATCCCCTTTGTTGAGTCTGCTGATCTGCGTGCAGATTAGATTGGGCTTTTCAGCACGTTTACAAGATGGTGTCAAAATAAATCACATTGTTCAGACTGCTGTGCTTTTGTCTTCACATCACTTGTAGCTTTTGTTTGCCTGGGAGGGGGTGAGGGGGTTGATGCCTCTCTCTACCAGCAGAATGGCTGGATTGTGATCCATATCACCATCGCCATTATGGAGAGATTGCTGCAATTTCTCTCTCCCCTCTAACCACCAGCCCTATCAGCCCGGGAAAAGGGAATATATGTGCAGTGCTCTGTAATCTCTGCGACAGACTAGCAGTAAATATTACTGGCCTTATCTGGACGCATGGGGTCCCATCCATAATCTCAGGGCTTGGCAGGATCTCAGTAGCAGGAGCCGGGAGCCGGAAGGCTGGAGTCTGGCGTCGCTAACACACCCTCACCAGCTTTCTTCTCTCTCACCAGTTTGAGCAGTTCGAAAGCACCATCGGGTTCAAGCTGCCCAACCACCGGGCGGCTAAGAGGCTGTGGAAGGTTTGCGTGGAGCACCACACCTTCTTCAGGTGAGAGCTGGGCCTGTGTCCAAAAGGCCATTTGGATGGTTTAAGGTATAGGACACTGCAAAGACGTGGAGACTAGGAGATGAACCACGTCTGTATAAGGTGTGTGTTTTTTTTTTTTTTTTTTTTTTTGAAAACCCTGTAAATGTACTTTGCTCACATGACTGGTGCATTTACGTTGCACTGCCACGGTCTCACCTTCAGGAGTGCCTCTGAGAGAAAGTGGAAACCATGTAGCTTCGGTTGTTTGTGCGGCTCTCTTTAAATTATGCTTTTTAAATGCCACTTCCTTTGTTTGTGCCCTGTGCATCCAGCCAAACACCTCCCCAGATGTTCACCGTAAAATTTCTCTTGACCTTTCTCCAGCAAATGTCAAATTCATCTCAGCCTTTTTCCGTTTGAACACTCCGACAGTGGCAGGACTGTAGCAGGACTGTGCCTCTCAGGGAGGAGGGCACACCTCATACTCCGGTTAAATCTGAAGCATCGCCCCCTCTGCACCTCATCCCCCCCCCCCCCCCTGCAGGTTGGTGTCCCCGGAAGCGCCGCCCAAGAAGTTCCTGACGCTGGGCTCCAAGTTCCGCTACAGCGGGCGCACGCAGGCGCAGACGCGCCGGGCTAGCTCGCAGATTGTGCGCCCCGCGCCCTACTTCGAGCGCTCCTCCAGCAAGCGCTACACCATGTCCCGCAGCCTGGATGGTGGTAGGTGCCTCCCCAAAGCCGCGGGGCGTGGCCTGCCGTGCCCCCCCCCCCACACACACACACATGCTCACTCTTCCTCTTCAGTCACTCACCTCCGTGCTGGGCCTCTCACAGGGTTGGCAGTCTATTTATCGAGCCACATTTGTAACAAAGGTGAGAGCCTGCAGGAGATATTTGTACCCCGTGGTTGCTGGACAATACAAATCTTTTTCTCTTTTTTGTCATGCAAAAATATTAATCTGTATCATAAGCAGCAAGCCAGAAACTTTGACTAAGTTCTAGATCTTGGAGTCTGGTCTCCATTAGCTGTTTTGAAGGGCTATCTGGACACTTCCTGCTTTGAAGAGTCACCAGTGCTGCATACTCCTACCCCCTCTTTTATCTTCCTTTCCCAGACCGCCGTTAATGTCCTTACCCGTCACAGCAAACCCACGCTGAATGCGTCCAGCCAGATGGCTTCAGCCAGGAGCAGTTCATTCAGCGTCGCCCACAGAAATGCAGGCGTTACAGATGCAGTGCGGTTCTATGTTCTCTAGCTGCGTATCGATGCAGCGTTCTTCTTCCTCAGTGATTAATTAGGAGACGGCTTCTGCCTCCAGGGAACTCCGCAGGAGCCAGCTGTTACGGCACTATCGCTGGCGCGGCCGACCAAGTCCGGTTATTACTACAGCCTGGCCTCCGGACTGCCTCTGTTTCTGCTTCTGTCGCCTGCTGGATTTAGCTAAATCCAGCTGTAAGAAATGACGGGTCTGATATTAAACAAAGTCTTTCTCATCTTTTGCACTGCAGAGAGGCTTTTACAACCTGCCAAATGCTTGGTAGATTTCAGTAATAATGTTAAAAAAAAATGTAAGCGTGGCATTTGTTTCCTTTTAATCTGTCTCCATAAAGAGATATCGGGCAGAGAAAGGAATCGGCAGCTTGATTTGATCTGGCTCTCAGAACAAATAGTGGAATAAAGCTAAGATGTGCTGTGTTAGTGAGTTCAGAGCATCGCTATTATATGTCATAGGTCTAGTAGCCTCATCTTGAATGAGTATTAAAAACCGAGATGTTCAGAGGCAGTTGGTGTTTGCGAAGAGCCCCCGCCCCCACCGCACCAAGGTGTCAGAGAGATATTTGCATTATTTAAAACCTGAAAGGAGATAATGAAGGCTCAGGAGAGCATAATCAGACAGAACATGATTGGAAGAGCCCCGGGGTGGCTTCTTAAATCACAGCCCCCAATGAGATGAACACTGTGTGCAAATGCCGTCTATAGACCTTTCGGTTGTACCGGTGAGAGCCCAGGGGTGATTTCTGAAAGGAGCATCAGCCCTCTTTGTCCTGCACTTTGATGTGTGTGTGTGTATCGTGGTCATTATCAGATCCCTGCTTCCTGGTTGTGATGGTCTGTGTTGTGTGGTGACTGTGGTGAAGCCGAACGCCGGTTCCTCCCCGCTAGCCTCAGTGTTCCCGTGTCTCCCCCTGCGATCCAGCCCCCGTGACTGAAAACCACGAAATACTCATGAAGGATTCCGTGTCCGCTTCAGAGGTGAGCACCGCCCAGTACGGGGCGGCCAAGGTCATCGCCGCGGGCGACCTGATCACCTCGGTAACGCCGGAGAAGAAGGCCGAGGAAGAGAAGGCCGAGCGGGAGGAGGAGGAGAAGACGACCGCCACGGAGCCGTCCGAGCCGGCCCCGGCCACGCCTGTGCGATACGACACGAAGGTACTGCCTCCTTTCCCAGAAATCCCTTTGGCTTACATCTCTCTGAAACCTCAGACCGTTATTATCTTATGTTTAAATGCAACGGGAATGACCCAGATAATCAATAAGGCTCGTTTTTATGGTGTTTACAGCTGAGAGACCACCCTTGAGACAGACTCAAGGTTGTGGAAACATCGAAAGCGTTTGCTGGTGGAATTTTCTCACAAATGAGACAATAAAAGAGAGCTCAGGAAAACATAAACGCAAAATTGTCTTCAGACAGTCACCTGCAGGAATAACACAAACCCCGTGGTGGAATGGATATGTAACAAGGTCATACTGATGCTTAAGTTGTTTTCAGAACCACCAGAAAAACTGGTGATGCTGATCTGTTGGTCAGCGGTGAGCTCCAGCTCCCACAGGGTGACTGAGAATATGGCCTGAAATTTTTCCAACTCCCTTATCCAGAACTGTCATCAGAGAATGTGGAACTATTTTGACACTTGCAAGTCAGCCTTAATTCATTGGAAGGTGACAGGACATGGTAAAGCAGTTATTGTGATGTACAGCAATTCAGGGTCGGTAGGAGGCAAGCATACAGATCTGGCAGAAAATCCAAAGAGACTCTGGTGTCCGTTAACACTGGAGTGCATCCATGGCAGCTGTTGATGCTACCTTCCATTTCGAAGCTGGAATGCTGTGCAGACCGCCCCCTCAGCAGGCAGTGTGTTCCAAGTGCTCTGGAGCGGACTCTGCTTCATTAACTGCAGTTCAGATAGCGCTGGGTTTGCTGGCCTCTGTGGTCAGGTGGGTCTCGGTCTTGTCCCGCAAGACGTGGCGGGCCTCTTTCCTGCGCACAGACATCGTCCCTCTGGCCTTCCCTGAGGAGAACGGCAAGGCTCCTCGCTCCCCGACAGCCAGAGGGGGAGGGGAATCAGGTCCCCTCTTACACTGTGAGGGATGGCCGAGGATAACAACTGTCACCTTTACAGTGTGGAGGAACATTAATACCCTGGCCTCTAGCACACTACCAGCCTGCAGGACTCAAATCCTTAGTTGTCTCTTCCATTAGACCCCCCCCCCCCGGGGGGGGGAGGAGGAGTGGGGCTTCTTTAGCAGGATCTCCACAGCCCCACCCCAGCTCTGTCTCAGTGCACAGCAGTATTATTAGGCCGACACCCACAGGAGGGCTGCTGCCCATTTATTATTTACGTACTTATTTCCCCCGCTTTGTCCTCATCAGCTCAAAATACATGGACACAATTGTGCTGCCAAGCCATGCTTTCCCACTGCTGCTGAAATCACGCACTGTGGAGATTCTGAGAGGCAGTATTAGCAGGGTGTTATTAGGGAGGTACAGCCTCAACACAATGTAGAAATAGGAATGAAGCCACAGCACAACAATAGGGTTAAAGACCTAACCTTCCAGGCAGAAGGTGAGACTGCTTTAAATGTAGCATTAAAATGACATTAAAATGTAAATTCTAACAGTTAAGAGGGAAATGATCAGAGCAGCAGTGTATTGCATCGGAAGGGCTGTAGGACTGCTATGAGGCCATAATGCTATTGAGATACAATATTAAGAGATAAACTAATGGTGATTGCTGGGAGTATGGCTTTTTCCAGGCATGCAGTCAGTGCACATATATTGGAGGGTGTGTGTTTCTCCTCTGTGCAAAATGTACAAAAAGTGTCTGTTCAGTTCTTCATTAAATATGACATATGTAGTAGGCATTATTTTGGATCGGCTGTAGAAGAAGAGGTCTTCGCTATCAGATGTTCCCAAACCGTTTGACTGGGGAAAGGGCTTTCTGTGATTAGCTCGTCTTTGCTGCTAATTCTTCCATAGCCCTTCCTCAAACACCAGTAGCCAGAGGAAAGAAGAGTTGCCTTTCTGATCACATTCCCCACAGAAGGAAACCCCCCGTCCCCTGCTCTGCTCCTTGTGTCTGCCACCAGCGAGAGCTCTGTAATTTTATCAGAAACGATTCAGCCCATGGGTTTGCAGTGACGCCTCGCTCTCTTGTGGCTGTCAGATTGGCTTGTCTTTTTTGTACATTCCTTTAAAGGTTTCTTCTCATTTTCACGTTTGTTTTGTCCTTAGACCAAATCAAAAAGCCATTGGTGATATTAATGAGAAGAACAGCATTCAGATTTATTTCTGTTGAGCACAAGAAGAGGGGAAAATTACTGTATGGTAGTTTACAGTGCTTTGATGTGAGGGTAACTCTTTCTTTGAGAGGGTAACTATTTTCAGTCCAAAGGCAGAAGTAGAGCATTTTCAGTAAGATCATTTTTCCCTTCAGTGATGTATATGGAAATACACGTATAAGGTTTCTTATGAGTAAGTAGTGGTTACCAATCCTGGTCTCACACACCCTGTGTCTGCATTTTCTGCCTCCTCTGTAGTATCTCAGTGCTGATATATTATCTCTGACAGGAGATTGGGGTAGCTGGGGTAGAAGGTTAGTCTTGCCAGTACTGGAAATGGACCCAGCAGACGGTGGGGTGTGTGAGAACCAGCGCTAAGACCCACAGATGTAGATTAAAATTTAAAAGCACTTTGTCATGTGTACACTTTAACTAATTAGTTTTTTTTTTCCTTGTCTTTTCTTTGACCCTATACTGTACTTGTGTACGTGTGTGTTTGCCCCCCCGCCCCCCCACTCCCACCCTCCTTCCACCCCGCCATCTGCACCCGTCCCGCCTCAGCCGTCGCCTTCTTTGTTTGCCTCCGACCCGTTGCGCTCCGAGCTGTCCCTCCCCTCCTCGCCCGTGTCGTCCACCAAGGTACGGCGGAGGCGCAGGGAGAACGCCCGCAAGCGGGCGGCGTCCGTCAGCCCGGCCAAGAGCAGCGCGGGCTGCCGGCGGAGGCAGGCGCACGCCGACCGCCAGGCCGCCCTGCTGGAGGAGCAGGCCCTGCTGCTCTCCGCCCGCAAGCAGCGGCTGGCCCAGAAGAAGGGCGGCACGCTCTTCTCCTTCTCCCTGCACCTCCCCGACCTCTCCACCTTCCTGGACGACGACGGTTACCTGAGCTTCCCCGACCTGTCCGAGCTGCGCTTCCTCCCTGAGAGCGTGCAGCACTTCCTGCCCATCAAGTCACCCTCCCTCATCCCCTGCTTCCTGTTCATCTTCTTCTTCCTGCTGTCCACCTCCTTCTCCGTGCCCTACGCCCTCACCCTCTCCTTCCCACTGGCTTTGTGCCTCTGCTACCTGGAGCCCAAGGCGGCCTCCTTGAGCGCCTCACTTGCCAATGGCCTGAATGACAGTTCAGAGGAAGAGGTGTGTTCCTCGGCCCGAAACGCGCTCCCCGCCCCCCTTCCCCTTTTTTACTACGCCCCCCACCTGTCTCAGTGCTTCGGTCCTGATCTGTGTCAGCGCGCCTCCGCAGTGCGCCTCTCTTTCAGAACCTCAGCTCTGCCCAGCACTCATTCCAACACGCAGTCCACCCAAACCGACAGGGAACCATTGCATACGCGCTCCCATCTACGAGCGATCGAGTCAGCCTTTAACAACGGGTTAGACACAAAGTTCATTCAAACCGTGCATGTCTTTGAGGTCTTCATTGTGAAGGAAAAGGTCCGTTCCGAATTAAGTTCACATTCAACTGCTGTTCGTGTAGATTAGGCCAGCTTCTTTCAGAATAATGAAGAAGAGTTCTAGATCCTACACTGTAAACCTCATTTGCACAGAATCACAATTTTATTACAGTAAATGCCAGTGCTCACATTTATTAATTAGCAGGATGACACCTCATATTAGAGCAAGCAATACGTATTTTATTCGTTAATACATTATATGAAGGTAGTGTGCTGATATATGGAGTACAGGTCATGTATGTTCAGCATGGTTGTATCAAACCAGTACAGAACCATGCACATGTATCCATTGGAAATAATTGTACTTTGTGCCTAACCCACCTCGGTCACATTTAGTGCCATAAACTGTTTAAGCAAAATCCAGTTTGCATGAACAGAAATCCAGACACATTTGTGTACTGTGTGTTGGAGTTTCTCTGCATTGTGATTTGCCTTAAGAGGCTTTTAGAGTAAAAACACAGTCAGTTTGGCCCGTGTTCTCGTGGCAAAGGAAGGAAACTAATGGGCAAATCCTCAGCACAAGAACCACGAGCGAACTACTGTAGTGCTATTCAGAAGACTTTCCCCCATGCTCAGATCTGGGTAGCACTGGGTTATAGCTTGTCTGTCAGCCAAACTCAGATAAACGCCCGTAATTTGCTCCTCATGAAGTCAGTGTTTCCCTTGCCAATCACCAAATAAGATTAATAAGCACATCAGGTCGTAGCTAGGTCTCACCTAGGATAATGAGAAAACAAAGCCAGGGAAAGGTTGGAATTTGTAATTATTATTCCTTTCAAATCTAGCTGAGCACTCTTTGTGGGCTTCATTGAGAAATGCTGATTGACATTTTTTTCAGAAAACATGCAATTATTTTCTTGTTCCAGTGAGACATACGAGCTAAGTGAAAAAACAAGAGTTAAATGAGCACGAGTGGCAGAGCGAGGGTACTTCGTAATGCAGAAAGACTGCTACACCTGTATTGTCATCATGCTTCCGCTCGGTAAAGTGGAGGGACTGAAAGTCAGGTGACTGTTTTACAAGCGTCATGTTTTTTTTTTATCTCTAATTGTTAGAAATGCTTTAGCTTCAACTGTATTTTTTCACACATGGAAGGCTAGGCTATTTTAAGATAATCTGCTTTTCCCCCAAACCCCACCCACTCCTTCCCCCCTTCAAAAAAAAACATTTGATTTGACCAAATTGCTTTGAAAATGAAAATTAGACATGGGCACCTGGCTTTCCGAATAAAGTCCAGCAAATGAATAGGTGTTGGTTTGGCTTCTAGACCGAATTTTTATCCACAATTACCGTGATTTTTGTGTGTGACTTAAACGCCACAAGTACCATAAATTTTTTGAACTTCCTCTGAGTCTGTTTGCAAACGTAGCTTGCTTGTTTGTTTTTGGTTCGTTTTTGTTTCCCATCTCTGTTAATTACGTTACTTATGCGCAGACAGTTTTTTTGTTTGTCGAGGCCAAACACATTAGCGCAATCCCATCTGTGAATGTGAGCCAGCGAATATCTTTAGTCGGTGGCGCATGTGTCTGAACCACTGACCAGATGAGTTTTCTCTATTCCTGCCTTCCCATTGGACCCGCGTAGACTGACAGCGAGCAGACGGACTTCGCCTGCGACGGCGAGACCACCGCCACAGAGGTTTGTGTTTAGGCAGGCCCCGGTGTAGGAACATATAGAAGAAGGGACTAGAAAACAGATCTTAAGCTGATGTGTAGTAATAGAAATCGTGTCTGTTACAGCAGCATCAGGTCTGATGAGGCTTTCAGTAAAATTTGAGGTTAATGCACTAAGATGAAATGCCAATGCTCAACCAAATGTCTCTTGTCCCCTGAATATTCAAATTAATTTCCGTGTTGGGTAGTAATTGGTTTTACAGGTGGTGCTACTTAGAAGACCTTGTAGCTAACATGTTGCTAAACAGATGATATTATCTAGTATGTACAAAGGATGTCATTTCCAATCAGTAGCCAGCTTCAGAGAACGTGCGTCACTAGTGAAATTGCAGCATTTGAGCTGCCATCCCATTTTCTGACGCGTGTTGTCGTGAGAAATTGCGTGTTTATTTGGAGAAGTGCTCTGTGAAATGGGACAGGGAGCTTCATGTGGTCGCAGTAATGCTGAATAGCAGGGTGCGTGCATGAATCAGTTTTTCTGAAACTGCTTTCTCACAAAATGCACTTTACTGTGATCAGTTTTTCAGACAATCTGTGCTGCCCATCGGTTCTTGGCCATGACTCACTTCTGACATATATTGGATGCACATAAATGAGTTTCAGATATCTTCTATATAGATAAATGTAATGCTGGACACTGCAAGCTGCTGTTCGTCCTGTGGCAGGTTTGATAGAAACTAATTTATATGCTGAAGGGGAATGACTCAATTTCCATTTAATACTCATTATCCTAAAATATTGCACGTGAAATGATTTTTACAGCAAGTGTTATAATGGTGCGTGCTGTCAGTGCTTTTTTTGTGATTTGCTATGAATGTCAGGCTGTTTCAAACAGCACATAAAAGAATTGTTGGAACCAGAAACTGAAACACAGAGGCAATCAAGCCCATCACTTGCAGCCACTACTGAACATGCTTGAGCCAGCACTGGAGGGAATCGGCTCTGAATGAGAGAACTCTCCAGACTTCACCTTCATACCTGTAGATAGCCCTGCTATGTTTTTCTGCTGTTTTCTTACAGTTTTGTCGATGTCTGTCTCTCCCTCTCTCCCTTCCTCTCCCTCTCTCTGATGGAATTGGCTGTTAACCTCTCGCTGTGTCCTGATAACGAGCTCTTTTCCCCCCTTTGCTTGTGACTTTAATGCTGCCAGTCGGACCAGGAGGACGAATCGGAGATAAAGACGCAGGTACTCAGGGCCCCTGCCTCATTTCGGAGGTTTCCAGGCTCCTTCACTCCATCGCAAAACGGGAGGGGCTGCGAGCGGCGCAGCACCCCCCAACACCCCCACCTCCCAGGCATCCCATTCTGTCATTCCCGCCACGCCCGTTGCCATAGGGCCTGAGTGCGTCAGCGCTCTTCAGCAGATCTGAGCTCTCTCGCTGTGGCGCAGCTCACTGCAAAGCCCTCATTACAGCTGTGGGGGGCTGATGCAGCGCGCCACAGGCCAGCTACGGCTCTTCAGTTTAGTGAGGATACTGTCAGAGCTGTTTCCCGACGGAAAAACATTCAGCCACTTCATACACAGTTAGGAAATTGTCTCCACGTTCGGTCAGCTGAGAGGTTGGCAAAAAGCAGAAGTACTGTTGTTATGAAGGGGACGTGGTCGGTAGGAAGCAGACATCGTGGCCTTGTGCGAGCGGTGCCGGCCCTGCTGGCACTGGAAGAGCACAGCTGATCTTCTGAGGGGCAGCTGAGGGCAGCAGGACCCCTGCAGACATGAACGTCACTTCTTCTCTCTGTCTTTGCAGAATAGTTTCGTAAGACGAGTAAAAGGGGAGAATGTGTTTGTCAAACATAGCAACCTGATGTTAGAGGTTGGTATGGAATGAGGAAAAAAAAAATGCATGCGGGCATTTTGACTGAGATGGAGTAACATAGGGGATTGACGTTTGACGTGGACCGCTGTGTGACCATTGTCCTGTTCTTAACCATCCCACCCCTCATCATGTTCATACCGTATGTCTCCTCCCACTGCTTTAGTGATTGGCTAACCCTCTCTGTGGGTGTGGCTTGTCCTGATGAGTGATGTGGGGATGATTAACTGCCTGTGTTTGGTCATGTCAGCATTAATATGTAAGCCAGGGTTAATGTGGTGTGAAGCATCGTGATTGCGGAGGTGCCCTGATTCCCAGGCTCTGTAGTCAGAGTGAGGATCTGTTCAAACAGCGGCATGATGCCCATTGGTTTGAAACACAGCTGCCTTTCTGATATTCTACACAGCTTTATGAAAGCAGTAATATGGCAGTTTTTGGAAAAGCATGACTTCTGACCTGTCAGAATATGCTGCATGGATTGGATAAGGTAGATTGTTGCCACTTTTATGTAGCCGTTCCATTGCATTCATGTGCAATTTCAGAAGGTATTCCACAATGTGCAGTGTTACTAATATAAAAGTGGCAATAATCAATATGTTTTCTGACATTTGCTGTGTATTTTGGACTGTGGTGAATTTTAATGAGGACCATGAGAGCCTCTCATGGTTCCTCCATTTCAGACGTTTGTGAGGTTTTTGTGTTGTTATAAATAATGGACCGTTGCATCCCTCTATTTTGTGGCGGTTGGTTGGCCAGGACACGGCGACCCCTGAGATGCTGGTGAAGCACCAGACGAACATTAGCGAGCTGAAGCGCTCCTTTCTGGAGACGGGCACCGACAGGGCCGGCCTCACGGAGTGGGAGAAGCGCCTTTCCACGTCGCCCGTGCGCTCCCCGAGGCTGGACGACGCCCCCATGATCGAGCCCCTCGTTCCGGAGGAAGTAAGCGCCATGCCTGGTCGCCATGGAAATGGCAGACAGGCATCCCAGCAAGGAGGCAGAGTACAGCCCCCCCTTGCCGCCTGACTGTTTGCATTACTCACGTCCCATGTCACATGGAAGGGGTTTGTAGACGGGGAGGCTTGGTGCTTAAGTGATTCTAGCACTGTCAGCAGGTCCACACAGACATCCATGTCGCATTTGAAACAAGAACCTTCACAACATGTCTCATTAGATTCAATACCAGACTTTCAAATGTAAGAACTAAAATTTTGTACCGCATGTTACTTGCCTCTTTCAAAGAAGGAATGTACTTATTCATATTCGGCACGGTCTACTTTCTCTTGGTGGTCAGACAGAGGGATTCAAATGTCGGTTTCAGTGTGCAGTATGAGAGTTAATTCTGATCTTTGACTAGTATCTAGCTGCAGATTGCTGTTCCCTCCAAGATAAATTGGAAAGACATGTTGTAAGCTTACAAGCATTATCGTTTTACAGCCGCATTCATATTATTATGTGGAATATTTTTTTGGCTAATATTGTGTTCACACCACAGGAAGCACGAGCACACCGCTTCAGTGTTTATGAAACCATCTGACTAAACAACCGTGTGTATAATCTGGCTTCTGCTAATCAAAATCAGGAATAGAAATCAAAGTGTGGTCCCGGAGAAGCTGTGCCATTTCACAGGGAGTGCCCCATTGGCAAGCTCCAGTGCTGGATCACCACAGCTCAACAGGAGTTCCAGCTCTCTGTAAACCGCTGCGCTGGTGTAGTCAGCAGAGTGGTGTGTTGTAGCAGGTGATTATGTATGCAGCTGGGAGTACTGCCAGCCTGCTGGGAGTGGGCCGGAGCCGTCTCGGTGTACCGTGTGTCTTCCTTTTCTCCAGGGGACAGCTGAACTCCCCCCCCCCCCCACCACTGGCTCACCAGCGTGTCTTGCAGGGCCACGTTTAACCTTCAGGCGTTCCCGCTAGGTTGTTAACGTTTGATGGATGTTGTGAGTGGCGGGGCGGACCTTGGAAGATCAGAGTCTCCTTGTGTAGGACCGTTTGCAAGTGAATGACCTTAGCGGACAAGCAAGACCATGTGCTGCCCTACATCATTCTCAGCGTGGCCGTGAATGTTTGATAAATCCATGCCACTGTTTAAGGCAGGGTTTTATAGCACGCAGGGTTATTGCCTCCACTGCATGCTAATGCTAATCAGGTTTCTGATCGCACTGTAGTTATTAACACTGTTAGAAATAAAAGGGCCTGCCGTGTAAAACAGTGTTTCTCAACCCTCTCCTGGAGTACCCCCTGCCCTGCATGTTTTAAATCTCTCCCTGCTCCAACACAGCTGATTCAAATGATCAGTTTGTTATTAAGCAGTTTCAGGAGTTCATAACGAGTTGATCATTTGAGCTGTGTTGGAGCTGGGAGAGATCTAAAACATGCAGGGCAGGGGGTACTCCAGGAGAGGGTTGAGAAACACTGGTGTAAAATACTTTTCTGTGTTCGGTATATAGCCTTCTGTGGAGGGTTATAAGCTAAAAGCTGTACATCAGTGTGTTTTTTTTTTGTTTTTTAATCTTGTCACAGTATATTTTCATTAATATGCATGAAAAGTCTCTTTTGGTTGTGTGTGTGTTCTGTCCTAAAATGAAAATGTAAGTATTGGGTGTTTATAGGAACTGTGTGTTCTGTTGGATTTTATGCGTCCCATATTACAAAGCACAACCCAGCACTTTGGTGCATAGCACTGCACTCCAGACTGTAAAAAGCTGTGACTGCATAGGGTAGTCTCTGCCACAGACAGGGGGCGGGGCACCAAGTATATCTATCACAGATTGGGCATGGGTTTTTAAGGAAATCTGTCACAGACTGGGGCGGGGCACCAAGGAGATCTGTCACAGAGTGATGGTGGGGCAACCGAGGAAGTTTGACAGGAATATGAGTGTTTCTCACTGCTGTCCTGCACAGGTACCTGACTGTCCGTGCTCGTACCGTGTATGCATATGTATCTGCGCTGGAAGTATTTGGCAGTCAAAATGGAGTTTTTTTTATTGATCTTAACCCTCGTTCCCGTTTCCTCTGTAGACCAAAGAGGAAGAGAAACCAGTGGCTGCAGATGTGACGGAGGTGAAGCACAGCACTGTGGAAACTACAGCCAGTAAGGTGGGTGAGCATCGTGGGCGTGGCTCCACTGGCAGGGGGCTGAGGTGTGTGCGTGCGTACACGCAGTCACAATTTCCTCTCAGTATCCTGAACCTGGGAGGGAAAGGAGTGCACTTAGCAACATACGCTCTGACATTTTTATTCTGAGCATTTCATTTTGCGTTTTCAACCACTGTAAAGTGTAAAAGGCCATTAGGGACGCGCACAGTGTCTGACGCAGATAGGGCATTAAACAGCCTTTGTCTTCTCTGCAAGGAACCCGAAATTAGAGCTGGGAGCAGACGACAGATAATAAAGTAGGTTACCGCAAACTAGACGGGTTTGGATGTAGAGGCCAAATAATGGAAAAGTAGAGGGAATTTGAAGCTTTGAGCATTATGCCAGCATGTATTTCTTTCCAGGGTACAAGATTAGTCAGAGACCCCATTAAAATTAGTGTGTTTTTTTACTGACTGACTTTTGTGCTCAGCCTCCTTTTCTCCACATATCCTGCCTCAGACTGATTCAGTCAGAATGCGTGGTCATTTTGTGATGCCTGCTTCATTATCTACACGATCCCATTTCACTCACTCTTTCTTCTTTGAATGAGTCCAGCCATATTGACACCGGTTCCACCTGAGAGGCCCCTCCCCTGCTTATCTGAAGATGAGCCCTTTTATCTCGGCTTCCATGCTTCCCCCTCACAACCCATCTTTCCTCTACACTGCCAGCTGTTCCCACTCAAAACTCCTGTCATAGTGAATCCCCTTACCCCAACTTCCACACTTCCCTCTCACAACCTGCCTTCCATGTGCACTGCCCACCATTCTAAGCTGTAAAGCTGTGAAAAATCAAGGCCATTTAAGTCAGCTTCCACGCATGCCCTTTGCAGTCTGCCCCTCCTGTGCACTGCCCGCCATTCTGGCTCCAAGCTCTGGCCAAAGTGGAAAAAGACTGGCTTGGCCGACAAAGGAAAATGCATCTGGTGGATGCAAGATTGAATGGGACAGCAGTAAAACATTGGCAGAAAATCAATGTAAGGGTTTCTGTGCAAAATTTTAATTTTTTTCCAGATGATGATGATATGGGTGTTATTTATGATTATAGCGTTGTTCTCCTGAGGAATACTTTTTCAGGAGAGTTCTGACAGATTTCACTTGGTCCCACTATATCACACACTCAAAGGGAAAAAGAGAACATTCACCTTAATCTTAACACATTTAACATTTAGATTAGGATTGATAAGCGTATTGGGGTGTTGAGGTTTGTTATTTCAATTAGTTTTGTCTATCTGTGGCACTTAGTTAACTATAGCTCAGTCAAATGGGGCTGTTGTTTAAAGAATCTTAGATCTTTAGATCTATCTTAGAAGATATTAGGCATGTTTTAAACCCTGTAATGTCCATAGTGTGTTCTCTGTGGATTTTCTGTGATACCTGGTTAAATTTGGGTTATCTGCATTGAGGTCGTGCATTGTCTTATCACTTCATCTGTTGCGCCTGTTCTTATCAGTGGCGGTAATTGCTCCTGTGAGTGCTTGCAAGCTGGATACAGCATTCCGCCATTCTGCACTCTTGCAGTTGTGTTGGAAACCAGCGTGAGGAAACGGATGAAGTAGTCATGTTGCTGCTGTTTGCTTTTTCCCCTCAGGACTGTCCATGCTTTGAGTCGTGCGCTAATGCAGCATTTATATCTCGCACGTAGGAGGCTGACGGGTGGGTGATAGTAAGCAAAGTCCCCCCCCAGGTAGCAGAAAAGACGAGCGTTGTGAGCTACCGCGTGGTGTCGGTGAGCAGCGGCGTGCCGGACGCCGTGCGTGGGGTCAGCCGCAGCATGCTGGACGAGCTGAAGGCCAGGGAGGAGGAGATCAGGCAGAAGAGCTACGCCATGGGGAAGTCCTACGACACCGCCTCCGGCAAGGTCATCGCCGTGACCACCCACGCCACGGTGGGAGACGGGCCGGCTCAGCCAAGCCCCCTGGAGGCGAAGAGGGCGGCGGTGGACCGGGCCGCGCCCCCGGTGAAGGTCATCCCCGTTTTGGGCGAGCATGAGGTCCCGGAGCCGCCGCCCCAGGCAGAGAAGGGGGCGCTGGTGATGATCACGGAAGCCCCCTCCCCGTCCGAAGCTCCCAAGGCGACGGTGACGGCCGCGGCGTCGGCTGGCTCCAGTGAGGACACGCAGGAGGGCGGGGCACCTGCCGAGGGGGCGGGCCTCGTTCAGAGGGACGGGGCTGAGGAAAGCAAGGCCTCAGGCCCCGGGAGAACGGAAGGTGGCCTGCAGCTGCGCGTGGCCACTTCGCAATATGTGACCAAAACGTCCCCCACATCCAGAGCGGTGGTATGAAGCGAGGCGTTATTCTATGTGCCTGCTGTGACCCCGCTCGCCCACCCCTCTCCCCCCGCCTCCCGTCCCCTGCTGCTCACCGGACACCTTTTTTTTTTTTTAACCCAGAGCATGAGTACAGCCGACACTTTTCATTTCGCCCGATAGCCGCGTTTGCCTGATCCTCTTTGGCAAGCTTCGCCTTTTCTTTGTTTTTGACCCAAATCCTCCACTGCAGTATTTGGTGTTGCCGACCCAATTAAAATGAGCACGCAGCTGCCTTAGGATGTGGCAGTACCTCCCCACTTCATGCTGATCTCCAGCAGCTAGCCAAGGGACCTCAGTGTTACCTACAGGACCAATGCAGAGCTCTGCCAGTAGTCCTACAGCTGCAAGCCACGGGTTCCTGCTCCCTGACCCACTCTTTTTCTTTGCGCTTAGGAACTCTCTGTTGCTTGTGTTTCAGTTTTCTGGGCCCTATTCATAAGAGATGTTTGGGGGGGGGGGCTGGTGTTTCATTTTCCTTTTTCACTGAAACTTTTTATAGCATTACTGTTCTGGGCCTTCTCCTCCTTGGTGAGTGTCTTTCGTTGATAAGTTGATTTGAACTGTGCATTTTTAGTGCTACTAGCACACACAGTACCAGTACTGAAAGGACACTGCCCACCCTGTAGAAGCTGTGCAGTCACGCTTCTAATGTTCAAACAGGGAAAAGGCTACCAGCAGCTGAGTTCTGTCCTGCTCAGCAGTGGAAATCACTGAGGAATAATGTTGGCTGTGCATGGTTTAGTATTACATTGCATTAGCTTACCTTAGCAGATGCTCTTATCCAGACTGACTTATATAGCTTAAAATTTTATATATCATCTCTTTACATAGCAATATAATTACTGGGTAGTTGGGGTTAAGTACCTTGGCAACAGGTTGAGCAGTTGCCTGCCAGGAAATTGAACCAGCAGACTTTGGGTTTACAACCCCTGCCCCTTACCACTGCTCTATACTGTGTTATATATGGAGCACCACAGGTGTAGCTCACATGCTGCAGCTCCTAGAACAGAAATTCACAGCTCTATTCCTGTTCCAGAGGGTTTCCACCACTGTATATAAACTGTCCTGAGAAGTGCTGTGGGAATATGTCCATGAGAACTGAGTCACTCCAGACCATGATCAGTTAAAGCAGGCCGACTGGGCAGAAGACTGTAAAGAGTGCATATTAAAGCGTAGGATCAGGGCTGAATAAGCCTGTTCTCACCCTTCTTCGCAGCCAGTATCTGTAGGGTCTGACTCTGAAAATACCGCTGAAACAGGCTGCCTTCTGCAAGGACAAATCCATACACTGTAGCTGTGGCAGCCCCTCTGTGGAGCAGCAGTGTTTGTGTCAACCCATATTTCTACAACGCATTATGAATTTGATGAAGAGGGTGAGGTGATGCTGCAGGAGATACACCTGGCCCTGTGAGGGAGGGAGGAGCAGTCATCCTCTGTAGCTACAACAGCGATTCACTCCTGGCCATAGCAGTGCAGGCTGTCTGTGTGGGCAGGCTGTACCAGTGTGCTTTCTTTCAGTGATCTCCGCTCTGTTGTGAAGGACGTGTGTCAAGCTGCTGGTGGGATTTTTTCCCCCTCCAGGGTCACGTGACTGTGACCCGAGCTGGCTCTTATGAATAAGTCCCGCGTGACACAGCCCTGCTTCTCTCTGTCCCAGTGTCTGTGCAGTCTTGTCTCTTCATTTCTGCTTCCTCTGTGTGCCCTGTCTGCCCTCGCCCTGTCGTGTCTTGACCGTCCTTCTCTCTGTGTCCGTCTCTCCCTGTCCCGTTCAGCCCAAACCAACCTTCGACGAGATGTCCCCGCAGCTCACGGCTCTGTTAGAGTCCGCCCGAGAGCAGTCCAGCCGAATGGGATGGATTGCGTCCACAGCTCATAGTCATGTGATTTACAAGGTGGCCATTTTTCTGGTCTCCACGCATCACCACTGTAGAACTCTCGATGGTCGCGCACCCTGTATGCGGTCTCTGTGTTCATCACTTTATGTTTCTGTTCACTCTCTTCCTCACTGTGGCAAATCAGCTGCTGAAAGAAGCTCATCAATTCCTTCATCATGTTTCCTTTTACGGCCCAGGCTCCTGCCTGTTCCATTACAGGAGGAGCATTGCCTGGGTTGTGCCTGATCACACACAGAGTCAAAAACGTGACCCGCATGCATCTAAGCACATCTGATCTCATACATTTTCCTGTATGGTTTGGGATGCCTCTGTTCACACAATATGTTACAGAGATTTGATTTCCACGGTAAATTTAAGAGCATGAAATGTGTCAAGCACTTAGGAGATCCTGCAAGTCCAACAACATTTGCATTCAAAGTTGTTTGCAGATCACTGCGAAATGAGCACTTATGGTCTCTGAATATTTGCGAGTACTTGCAGTGATAGAAAGACAAAGCAAAATGTACTGTAACAAGCTGCATTGAGAGGGAGGAAATTAACAGCGACGTGGGACAAAGCTCAGAATTTCAAGCTGTTTTGATTTGTACTTTATCTATAATCACTAAAATGTTCCCAATGTAAGCACAAAGAACTGAAAATATAAATACTGTTGTAAGTTTGACTAAGAAAAAGAGAGTGCCAAGTAGGAAACTACAAACAGAAAGACAGACACCTGCGACCAGTGGTTTCAGGACATGCGTGTTACATTTGCCATGGATCGATGGCCCGGCTTGATGGCATTAGTATGGTCAGCCCTGAGAGGATCATGCAGGAAGAGTCAACTGACTACTGGTCATTTCTCTCCTGCAGTCGGAGGAGACAGTCCAGCAGGGGGAGCCGTCGCAGCCAGAGAAGGGCCATCTGGTGGGTGTGGCTGAAGGGATGCAAGAGGCGGAGCCTGTGGTGAATATGCATGAGGTGGTGGCCAATGGCGAGGCCTCGGGCGAGCCTGGCAGTGCCTCTGATGCTTCCGATGCAGGGCAGGGAGACCCCACAGCTCCGCCCTCCATGGGCGCAGGGAAAGAGGACCCCCCAGGGCCAGAGGAGCCCAATGAGGAGCAAGCTGCTGAGACTGTCAGTACAGACGCAGATGCTGATAAGCCTCAGTTTGAGGTAACACCCCCTTCAAAAAGGAATAACACAGTAATAATGCAGTAGTAACACAACAAATCAGTACTGCCCAGTGTGCAACTGAGTGTGTATCACCATGTCTCCTAAACCAGCGCTCTCCTATTCACTGCTGCCCCTCAGGCTGCAGCAAATATTAGAATTAATATGAGTAATTTTGCCAAACTTGGCCGTATGCATAGCTTCAAGCTCCAGACGCAGATAAGGATGGCTTCAGGTGACAAGATTAAAAAGCACAGGAATTTCTCAAGGGAGATTCACTGAAAAAATATCAGTTGTTAATTTTTGAGTTATAATTTGACCTATACGTCTCCTCAGAGCTTGAATTTGAAAGTTTTCTGGAAAAGATCAGTACAAAATTTGAAATTAGCCTCAGGGAAAGGGTGCAGTTGGACATTTCTAGCATACACCAAGTCTTGGCCCTTACAAGACTGGTGTGGAAATGCTAGGAATGAACATTCAGGCACTCTCCTTGGGTTGCATTTTCACATACAGTAGAAGTGCGGTAGCTGTCCTTTGCAGAACTGCTGTAATGGTTTCAGGGTTGTAAAGTGAGCTGGAAATAGGCTGTTTGAGCATATTCACAGTCTTTTCCACTTTTTTGGAGAGGTTCAGATTTAGCACCACTTAGAATAAGAGCAAATCTGCATGTACACATGATTTCACATCTCCCCTGTCCCCCCACAATTCTGCACAGTCTAACCCACACACAGGGAGAGGCTTTCTGCCTTCAAGTGACTGTGCTGCCAAGTTACAGGTTGAGTGAAAGATGCTGCCTTCAGGTTTTTGTCAGATGATATGTGGATTCTAGCCCCTTTGGTCCAGTGCTCTGCCCAGTGACATCCATCCATCCAGCACATGGGAATCACAAGCCTCATTCCTAAATGCTATGTGTATATATATTGCTATATTTATATGTATTTCAGGGTTATAGCATGTAGCTGCTTTTCCCCTTAAAGCTGTTACTCACTATTGGGGAGGAGGACAAAGGTCTTGATTAAATGAATTGGGCATTACAATGCCTGAGTGAAAGAGAAGTCTGGAGAAGCTACAGCCCACCAAGGGCTAGGGTAGAATAGCCCTATAGACACTGCAGCCCTCCAGGACCAGGGTAGAGTAGCCCTACAGGCACTGCGGCCCTCCAGGACTAGGGTAGAGTAGCCCTGCAGACACAGCGGCCCTCCAGGACTAGGGTAGACAGGCAGGGTAGCCCTGCAGATAGGCAGGACTAGAGTTAAAAAATAAACAATTGTATGCATGTCAAAATATACTTTCTATAATAGGAAAAAACAATTATTTCCACTCTCATTTGTAGTATATTCCCATGCTCAATAACTCAATTACTGACATGTAGCACTGTTCAAGGAGACACTTGAATCTGCAGTCATACTGTACTGTACTGAAATGTGTGGAGTTTGAGTCTTCATGAATATCTTGTGACACTTTCTGAGATTTTCTGCAGATACTTTTTGTCACTCAGTCTTTGGCTCCTCTACTTGGGGGATCTCCTCTTCCTCTGAATAAGTCCCCTCTTGCATGACTTTTTAATGTGTGATTAAAAAACACATTTCTCCTCTTTGCGATCAATGAGCATGTTGCATGATAGTGTTTGCTTTTCTGCATGGTAGTTTTCGCACGATTGTGTGATTCATTTTCATTTCAATTTCATCAAATTTGTTTGGGGTATTTTCCTTCAATGGAGTGAGCCCCCTCCCTTTCCAGTCTAACTGTAATTAGTGTTGTAATTTTCCCCAGTTCTCTGCCAACTATAATTTTGTTATCATGAACACCAGTGTGACGTTTCTGTGAAAGATGATATCACAAGCACATGACACCCATCACAAAAGAGTTGTGTCCCCTCTGCCCTCACTGCTGCTAACGGCGTTACCGCCGTCCTCAACCTTGTGGTGCTCGTGGCCTTGCTCACGATGCCGCCCGCTGTGCTCCTCCCCCCAGTCTCCGGTGCTGAAGACGGAGGCCGTCAGCTTCAGCAGCGCGGCGCAGGACGAGAGGGAGGAGTTCGCCACCAAGGACGTGCCGGTGGTCCACACGGAAACCAAAACCATCACGTACGAGTCCTCGCAGGTAGGGGGTGCCGTGGAGACAGCCTGAATTAGGCCCTCAGCGCTCTGCTGTTCATGCCTGAACCCTCTCCAGAGCAGAGCAATCTACTTTTAATTCATCCGTTAGAATGACCCACTCCAGTTCTCAGCAGTTTGCTCATTAGAAATCTGATGTGTATTAGCAGGGTTTTTTTCCCCATAGCATTTCACAGTCCCTGCAGGCAGCACATTTAAAAAGTAAAAAATAAAATTAATTTTGAAAATTTGATGCAATTTATAAAACTGACCAGGTCCTGCCTCTTTCTGCCGATCAACGGACTGCAATTAAATTTTGCAGTCTGTTGATCGGCCTACATTAGTGGGAAGGTCCAGTGGTGTTGTAACTGACTCATTTGTCAAGAGAGTACTTGCCTAACAGGTGAGTGAGACCACCTGAAAGGAAGTGTAACCACTGATCCTTTGATCCACAATTTCTGTCTTCTTTCTGCAGTTACACAGGCTGTATTTATGAAATAACAGACACTGAGCTCCCTACTGATCTTTGACCATTATGTGCATGTTGCCAGGGTGACACCAGCAGCGATGGTGACCCAGGTATCCTGATGAGCGCACAGACCATCACCTCGGAAACGACCAGCACCACGACCACCACACACATCACAAAGGTGTGACATGTTGCTTCATACAGGGCCATTAGGGGCAGGGGAGTGCTGCAGGAGTGTCAACCTCTGGCTTAACAACAATACTATACAATACTATACAGTATTGATACCCAAGCAACAATACATACAACAAGATATCTGAGTATATATATATAAGAATTCACATCCAAGTGATGTGATGCAATTCAGTGCCATACCTCACAATACAATATGATTTGACATTCCCTCAAAATTATTCTACAAAAGAAATGTAGAATATCTCAGATTTAGTTCATTATATGCCTTTGAAATAACAGTCAACATTCAAAGATAACTAGGATTGTCACAAATTGCTCTGTTTATAATAATAAAAATAAAAATAAAATGAATAAATGGTATGATTGATTCTCACATGCAACATTGGCTGTATTGCAACTTAGTAGTATTGAATCTACATATTGTTACGTCCCAGCATCCTGGCTGCTCATGACCAGTGCTGAAAGCAGAGAGCTGTGTGTATTTTAGCTGTGTAGCTCTGTAGTGCTTCCCCGTAACAGGTCTGAGTGATCGGTCTTCTGCAGCCGTGTGCAGGAACAGTTTGGGTCATTTCTGAAAGGTTTTTGCCAGAGGCCAGAGTGCTGTGACATTTCTGAATGCCGCTGTGCTGAAAGGTGTAAAGCCGCCTTGTTGCCCGCAGACCGTGAAAGGAGGCATCTCGGAAACGCGCATTGAGAAGAGGATAGTCATCACTGGCGACGCAGACATCGACCATGACCAGGTGAGGGAGCGCCCATTGCCTGCTCAGAGAGAGCCCCCTCTGTCCTCCTTTCAGTCACGTGATCTCAGAACCGGGCTGCATGCTGAAGACAGAGGCAGCAGTTCTCCTGTTCTCTCCTTCCGCTGTTTGCAGATTTGTTTAAACTGGGCGAATGCTGGTGATAATCGGTGGGTTGCTGTTGTGTGAGTGGGTGCGACTGAATGACTCCACCCTTCTTCTGATCACGCCCGTTGCTCCTCCTCCTCTCTGTCTCCGCCGGCGGGGTTCCCCTGAGCTAGGCGCTGGCTCAGGCCATTAAGGAAGCCAAAGAGCAGCACCCTGACATGTCTGTGACCAAAGTAGTGGTGCACAAAGAGACAGAGATCACGCCTGAGGAGGGGGACGAGTGAAGCAGGTAAGAAGCTCCAGCGGCTGGCTCCGGCTCCGGCTCCACCTTGCAGGACGCCCCACCTCCACCCCCATACCTGCTGTGTCCAGCCTCAGTCTCTCATTGGCTGCGAGTGAGGAGAATGACTACTAACCAGGGTGTGCTCTCAGCTTTCGGCTCAGACACTTCACTTTTCAGCTCTCAGTGTATGCAGCTACAGCAGGCTCCTCAGAGCAAGCGGTCCTCAGCTCAGAAATGCAGGCATTTTACCGCTAGCAGTCTGTAGGCACAATTGAAAAGCCTATTCTTTAATGGTCAGCCTTCCCAAAAAACAGTGTTGCACAGAATTTCGAAATGATCAGCGCTGGAAAATTAAGGGAAAATTATTCCTGAAAGTACTTGCGAAATGACTCATTCTGCATGGCAGTAGCATGGTCTGAAATGGACCTCTAACTACATGCTGTGTTATTGTTCCACTTAAGACACTGCCTACTGTGAGTACAGCCCCCCCTGCTGGAGAGTTGTTGATTTATCTCACTTAGTTCTTGAATTTTTTTTCAGCCATAAAATTATCATCTGGCTTCTCATGATAATTTTGCTTTTGTGACAGAAGTTTAAGACACAGCAGGCTATGTCTGGCTTTGTGCCACTGTTAAACTAAATTGGCTCTAAACAGTTGACATGAGCTCCTGAGACAATCGCCTATAAAAGCTTGAAAGCCCGAGGCATACCCTATACATGGGCCATGATAAATACATACATCAGTTTAATGTTTGTGTGCATTTCCACCAGTGCAGCTCCTTAACAGGATCGCCATGACAGTCAGGCCCCCTGTGGCTGTATCTGGTGTTCACCTCAGTGCGGTCATCTCATTCAGCCCCGTCATTGGCGTGGTTGTGCCGTTTCGGGCTTGGGCGGACTCACAAGCACCCTAGCATTCAAGCAGCAAGGTCCACTTGCTGTGTTCTGCATCTGTCTGCACTGAACACTGATCCCTTTGTAACAGACGGGGTATGACCTCTTTCAGCTATTGAGTGGAGGGCACACACCCCTCCGCATATTAGAGAAGTCTGCATCACACTACAGAAAGCCCTCCTGCTGCACTGTGCTATAGGTTGCTAGCTTGGCTTTTTCAATCAGTGTGTTGGTAGGCTAAATGTCAGCACTCAGCCCTATTAAGCCCTGTGACAAGAAAGAAAATAAAGACATTCCACACAGAACAAAATGGACCATTTTACTTTAAATTCACTTCCTTCCTGCAGTGCATAGAAAGCATGTGCTTAAACTGAGATGAAATAAGCAGAGCTTAATTTTTATTTGAACTGAGTTCCACATAGACTAATGAGGGCTTCCGGATAGGTTCACTTTAGCAGCATCGCAGTGCCTGAGGAGTCTGGAGTGCAATTTTGCCCTGCGAAGGCTATCTGCCTTGTGAAGACATTTTGGTGTTTTGCTCCTGATTGGCTCATTCTGGCATGGTTCTCCTGACCTGCTGCTGCGGTCAAGCGTTAAAAAGGCAGCCCAGTGGCTCTGAGCCTTCCTGCGAATCAGCACCTCCTGTTTGAGGCCCATTCCAGCGGGATAAAAGGGTCTGTCAGTTCTATTACTGTGCATTGAAAGCAGCCTCCACCGAGCAGCACCATGTTTCTGACTCTACACGATTATTCATTATGTAAGGCAAACACCAGATATGTTCCAGTACATATTCATCATCCCGCTATAATAGTCATTAACCAATATGATTCTTAAAGTGCCATGAAGGAGCATTACACACCAATCATACAACCAGGGTAGAATAAATTGTTAAATTACTTGAACCAATTTGTGCTAATTTGTAGTTTATGGCAATACAGTCACACTGATTTTAATCAGCATGGATTTTGATGTTGTTTACAGTTAGATAAGGACACAGTTTAGCTGCCTCCTAATGCTGGCTGTAGCTTACATAAGCTTGTACAGAAGTAAGGTTGGTCCTATTTTATTGGTTAGTCTACAGGACCGAAGGCATAATTTGATTGGTCAAGGTCCTAGATACATTGCAGACACAGGCAGGCCTTCATGGAGGGTTATACTAAGGAACACTCATGTGTCCACCTTCACCAACGTAAAAGCATGCCTTTATTGGCTGCTTTAATCCCTCGTCTTTATAGTTCATCGAACACCACCTTGACCACTGCTGTGTGAGCATCAACTGTGAGGCGCCTTAACCCGACTGCATCTCTGAGGCATTTCATTTGCTTTGAATGAAATCACCCAGAAGCAGAGCCTGTGTGACCCCTGCGGTGTGTCTGGCTGCATGATGCCGAGAGGGAATGCAGGCGACCAAGGCCCCCAGATCAACCCGACCGCATCACGCTCGCTCCCCCACTCCGAGCAGCCAGCTGAGGCCGACATCCTTAGGGGGGGGCAGGGTTTCTTGTTTTATTTTCTTTGTGAACCTCGTTAGCATGTTAAGAATTTCTCCTAATTAGTATTGTTGTGCTGCAGTCGGAGTGAAGAGACGGGCGCATTGCGGTCGAGGTGACTAGGGGCCTTGCTTGGCTCTCGCTGTGCGTTCTGTGCTGTGCATTGGCTCATTGGAGGGGCCCTCCAGGGCCGCTGTGGCAGAAACACCTTCCCTAAAGCTGTCATGAACCTTGTGCTTGGCAGGCTGTTTCTGTGGCTTCTTCTCAAATACCTCCTCTGTACTCCCTCTCTACCATTTAACAATATGAGTATGTGCATCGTGGGGTTTCTCATTGGGTACAGTTCTGTGTTTAATCTGTTAAGGAGAGATAACAGTGTGAAATGACCACTAACTAGAACAATGTGCTTCAGCAGTGACCGCAACTGGTCTTCGAGATCCACAGTCCCTGTGGTTTCAGAGGCCACATCAAGCACAACCTGAAACAACAGGCAGTTCAGGGTTCCTGTCAATCAATATTAATCAATGCCTATTAAGTAACTAAGACCTGAGGTGCGTCCATGCCCAGAAACTTGTGGATCTCCAGTGATGACCACTAATTTGCAGTCATTGCGATATGCAATACATAATCACACTACAGACAGATACTGTAAGAACAGGAGACTTTGCCATTCATGGATTTTCATTTCAGGATTTCAAACATTTGCATCAGACAGCCCTCCCCGGTCCTGACCCATTATTCCATAAATATGCATATGAATCACTCACTGCATTTGTAGTGTTTTTCAGAGTCACATTCATGTTCATCTTTTGAATGTTTCCATGGTGAATGGCAGGGGCCTCCTGTATTACACTGGCTGTAAGAGGAACAGGGGAACTTACTAGCCCCTGGGTGTTGCATCTGAACATAATATGCATTGCATTTAGACAGGCAGCACCTACTAATTGACATTCTCCTCTTTTTTTTAGGAATAACGTTCCACCATTCAGAGGATACTTTTATTTCACCAATCAAAGAATAAAGGACGCCCACAAGGGAGTCCGCTTTGACCTCCAAAGCCAACATACAGTACATTAATGGATATTTCACTGCATCGGAACACTGTAGGACTGCTCTCCCTCCCACTGTCTGATCCTATCTGCAGATTAATCCAGCCCATTACTGGAAACACGCATATTGCATGAGAAGGAAGCAGTTCTGCACTTTTCTTTTAAGAAAATTTAATTTGGGGAAAAAAAAAAAATTAAAGCAAAACCTGGTTCTTAATCCACCTGCACGCTCAGACAACAGGCAGACAAATTGAAGGAGTAAATGTAATTTTTATTCACTGCCTTATTAAGTAATAAGTTTTAAAACAATATCATTTGTGTAGCTTTCATTTTATTTATGAGAGAGAAACTATCACTCCAGAAAAAGGATATAGGCTATATGCTGTACGTGTTAGAGTGCACAATATTTAACCATGCAGTAGACGTGCCAACATCGCCAAGCTCCTGCCTCCTCTCTCCATCACTCTTGTGATTTTACTCAAGTTGCCTGCCTGCCAAACACAAAAAAGAATGAACCTTTCAATTTTAGAACAACTCAATATGATAACTTACATGTGCTTCTTAGACCAGACAAAAAAATTATTCTTAAACAGTGATTGTCATTTTTACTTGAATCATGTTTTTTTTTTTTTGTTGTTGTTGTTGAAATTCCACTAAATTTTTCCACTGAATTATTCCACATCACAAAGAAGAAGGCTGTATGCAGAACACTGTGGGGGAAGGGCTGGGGCAGAAGGAACACAGGCGTCTGTGCGAGACCCATGAAACAGTGACCCCTGAGGTGGGCCGCCTCCTTTAACACCACAGCAGGGGGCGCTCCCGAGCTTCACTCATTCTGTCAAAGCATGGCAAAGTCTAGAGTCTGAGCTGCAGAGCGGACTGCAGCCCTCTCCGTGTGTGTGTGTGTGTGTGTGTGTGTGTGCGCGTGCGTGTGTGAATGCATGAGTGTGTGTGCTCGTGTGTGAGGGAGCGTGTGCTGTATGTATGTGTGTGTGTGTGTGTGTGTGTGTGTGTGTGTCAGTGCACGCTTGTGTGTGCACGTGAACATGTAGGACATCCTCCTGCTCTCTCTTCATCTGCTGCAATCCAGTACCATCCCTGTTCCGTGTATTTCCACATTAGTGAAATAAAAGTGGCAAATGCATTTTTGTGATTTATTTCGTCTTTTTTTCCCCCTTTGTAATAAAACGTGCTGATGAAACCACAGCGGTCATGTCACTCTGTACGGAGTCTGGCAGTAACAGCAGGGACATTCGGATACAGATAACCACCTTTTCTCCAAGCCTCTCAAAGTGGAGGGGCCATGGTTTCCAGCTAGGATCCAGTGGCACACTGGGGTGTATCATTCTCTGAAAGGACCCCTCCCCATAGAAGGTGTAACCCAATAACGGCCAGGTAAACAGTAGGTGACATTTGTTGCCATGGAGTCTGTCTGTCAAAAGTGTGACAGCACCTGGTAACCATAGGAAAGGCACACCATCATAAAAAACACATTTGGTTAGAAAGAAATTACAATGCATAGCAATTCATACTTGAAACAGCGTCATCTGTTTCGGTGCAGTATACTTAGGGGCTTCTACCAGTTTCATTCTAGCAAATTTAAGTGTGATGGCCTTTGTCAAAAGTGTGAAGATGGAAAATTATGTTTGTATATTAGGGTTCACTCTAAACTTTAAAATGAGTACAGCTGTCTCTGGACTGGGGGGTATAAACATACAGTTAACATTGAAGTTAATTACAAGTTAATTCTTGTAATATGTTCAAATGTAAAAATTAAAATGTGAATGCATTTCAATATATGGCAAATTACTGCACACATTTCAAAACATTTACATCACTGCCACATTCATGTTAATATGAAAAATAAATGTTTTACCATATTTAATATTACATTGACTGAATCGTCACAACAATATAATTTGCTCCATTTGTTCAAGCTGACACCAAGTGGACTTGGCTGCCCCCACACATCTGCAGGTTAATGGTCTCAGACAACAGTTTGGCTGAGGAAATTTAACATCTGCTTTATCACATCATAAAGACCAGCTTGAAAAAGGGGCTTTTCAAAATGTGACAAGTGATTGCTCTTTTACATAGCTTACCATTAAATTGAGGGCATATGGCATGGTTAAGTAAGTACAACAATGTAATGTAGAACAATAATTAAAAAACTGCTGCTGTCACTTCAAGGTCCTCGACCCTTTCTGAGGAGCTTCTGCTGTCCTCCATGGTTTTAGGACTTTTACAACTACTAATGGTATTAACAGGAGTGATTTCTGTAGCCATTCAGCCTGTCAGACATGATTATCCAGGACGCAGTTGTCATACTACAGTCATATTATTGTCATATCATTCATAAATGTTGTACAAATAACACTTAATGAACTGTAATTGGAGTATGAAAGGTGCTACACAAAGTGTATTGTTATTAATGTAATGCATAATATTTTCAATAATTGGTTTAAAGTACCACTGCAATTGGATTGTGGTGCTACTAATAATAGTGCATCCTTGCATTAAATGGACTAAGAACATGAAAGATAATGTATCTATAAGCATTCAAAACACACCCTGGCACAAGTTGTTAATGACCCACATGTTCAGCCAGCGCCTGTGAAAGACGATGAATCTTGAAACAACATAGAGCATGCAGAGACACTCCAGCATCGGTCATTACTAAGTACCTGTGTGTTCAGTTCCCTGCCGCAGGTGGCACACTAACAAAAATGAACTCAAGCTCTCCTCCCTACATGTATTCGTCAACATTACATTATTTTCTTCCTTACAAAACAGCTTACTTCAATAACCTCTCTCTGCTTACTGAAGCAAGTGGGATACTTTGCTTAAGGGTGACAATCACAGCTATGCCAGACCTACACTTGCAGTCTTCCATAGGCAGTTCCATTCCTTAACTTGCTGTGCCACATTCTAATGATGTTAATGGGTATGATTGATTGAAGTTCCTTACTTATCAGTGCTAAGCCATTAAATTAAACAAGACATCAGAAAAAAATATGTGTTTGGTAGTTTAATACCCATATCGCAAAATGTGTTACAGAAGTAAACTGATCACCGTTAAATTAAAAAAAAAAAAAAAAAACATGTCGGATTCCTGTCGTCTATTGCCCCCTAGTGGCTGCAGATTACAGTAGATGTATTCAAGGGTAAAATGCTTTGCCAAAGTACAAGACTTGAACCCTGGACTTGTTGTCTGACAAAGGACTATTAGAAACATCATAAACGTTCCAATTCCACTCCAGTTTAAAATTCCTTGTCGTGTGTATTGACGAATTAAACTAAACTTATGATCATGTCATCCATAAACACCTTTTTTCTTTTTCAATATACAAGAGGTACTTGTAGGCTACATTTACTGTCATCACTTACATATTAAAATCAACTGTCATTTACCCATCTCTAAAGTACACTTTAGATTTCAATTCCATCAGAAGCTGCAGAACCAGACGTCTGTGTATGTGTTCTAGTCTATTGAGTTAATTATCAAAACAAATGCATACATGTATATTAGGTCCTTGATCGAAATGTTGTTTATTGCCCGACTGCTTTACATTTGCGTGGAATTAATTAAATGGTAACAGTAATCGCATGAAAAGTAAACACGTGTCGGGTCCTTGCCACACACACACACTATCCATATTAGGTAACATGATTACGTTTTCAATGAACCAGAGTCAGAGGCGCTCCCGTTTCCCGCTCGTGACCTTATTTTCGCGCCCCGACTCTGTTCGCGTATACCCCCGTTCGCGCTCTAGAGATTCGCTCTTCTGTGCACAAGCGATTTGCGTGAGGACGTAAGCGTACATCCTATCCATGGCCACTGGTCGTCGTGTTAGCTAGCCTACGTTTGCGCTTCTTGCGTAACGGCATCCATTTGCAATCAAATGTGCGCACGCCCACAGTCACTCAACATTCGGTCTGCCCTGCAGTTCCGTGCTTGCGCAGCGCGTCCTTCCGCCAGTGCTCGCCCTCACGCTAATACTGCTCAAAGTATTTATTCTTGACTGCTTTGGTGACAATTGACACAGACTTTCTCATTAAGGCACTCCAGTTCAATACAGGTAAGCACAATCTCTTTTTAAGAAACGGCGCCAGGTTTCAGAAACCCATAATATTACGCTGGGATGCCTGCGCGCTCACGATTACTCGTCGGACGCTCGAGTTCGCCTGTGCAGGAGTGTTCATGGCTGCTCGGGCATTTTACGGCTCGGGCGGGTGCTTTTATGTCCTCTCGAAATCCAATTTCGTCACCATCCATGCTTAATTGTAGTCATTACCCAAGCAAGTTTAAATATTAAAATTTCTTGCTTCGCGTTTAAGACGTGTGTATTTTCCCATACAGTCGAAGAACAGCGGCTTATTGGAAAATAAATGTAAAAAGGCGGGTTCAGTTTGAAGCTAACATTGCAGAAGTAGCTAGCTACGTAGCCAGCTTGCTAGCTAAGGTAGCTAGCTAACTCCAGCGAAAATGGCAGTTCCCGTCGCGGATTCTCACAAATATAACACATCACACGGCGTTTGCTTAATTACAGCACTAACCCAGGATCGCAACCAAAGAATAAAAAAATGAATACACTTGGTTTAAGAAAACGATCGTACGCCACTGAAACCACCGACTGTTGGATCAATTGTCTACGTTCTCTGCCCATTAACAACACAAACGTGTTCCCAGACTGTACTTCGGTGCAGATTCAGCCCTTTAAATGTCTGATCTGTCGCAATCGCGACGTATTTATTCGATGTTTTGCGATGTATCTCCAGCTGGTCGGATCTTCCGTGAGGAGACCGCCGTTGTTGTCCTCGCCGGGCGGCTGAGCGTTAGCATGCGCACGGTGTGCCCGACGCGCGTGAGTGAGTATTGTGGGTTGAGTGTGTCGTACCCGTGCAACCCCCTCACCTGCACTTTAAATCTCAGGCCAGTCGTTTTATTCCGCAGTTTTTGCATACGCTCACAAAGTTATGAGATACACGAGATAGTTTCAGCTCATAATTCCACAAAACTCTTTTAACAGTTTCTTTGCAAAGCTGTTCATTGTGCCGTCCTGCAGCAATCATATGGAGAGGTCACTAACCTGCTTTAGGCTACTTGTTTTATTTATGCTAGGTATGATTAATAATTCTCTGTGCATTTAGCATGTGAACTTTGTGGAATTTAAAACATTAAGAACCATTACAAGATTTTATGTTGACATTATTTGAATACGTTTTATTTAATAAGGTAATATATGGATACATTCAGGCCTCGTTATTTCGTATGTAGGCAGTGTATAATTTAAAACTATATCCTTACACAGCTATAATCTATTTTGTTCAGATGTATAATTTTGTGTCTATGGTTCTAGGCTATCAGCAAAAAATAGCCCTGTGTTAGACTCCACACCGTGTAACGCATACGAAATAAACTGCTGCGCCCAGAGCTTGAACCCAGAACATCACACACCTCTAGGCTTTTTGCTCGCATACATAAGCAGGAACATCGTTCAGTATCGATTGGCTTTTTCTGTCTAAGCTCTCTTACTTTTCTGCTGGTTGTCAGAGTGGATACAATTAATATTCACACTGTTTTTAGTATTGTATACCAGTAGGATCACAACCCTTTCAATGTCTTTGTTAGTAACTCTGATGCTGATTGAGCGGAGGACAGTATAAAAATGGCTGTTTGAAGTGCGTATTTCACATCAGTTAAGAAATCAGCGTATCTTTTAAAATTTCATAGCTAGCCAGATGCACACCATCCCATGCAAGCCCCACTCACCCTGCCTTAGAACTAGCTACAAGTATCTTGCTGACTACCTTGCTAGTTACAAAGCCGTAATCTATCTGCACTGTTAAGCATTATTTTGCAGCTAGCCTGTCAGATAGGAATAAATCAGTGTCGTTAAGATTAATACAGCTATCTTACAGGCATATTGGGGCTTCTCCCTAACGTTCTGTATCTTAATTATTTAGCCAGCTAGGAAAAGAGCAACAGGAAACTTGCGTCAGTATATGTTTATAGAAAATATAACTATGAAAAAGACATCTGACTTTTTTCCAGCTGGTTGGTAAACCAGCCAAAGCAGCAAGGATGATTCTCTTTCTCTGGTGGTTCTACGAGCCAGCTAGCTGACGCAGCTAACTACAGTTTTTAAATGATTTGCTAGTTAACAGGTGATTATTGTTTCCATGCAGTTCTATGCACTATTCTGCTAAAGTACATCGATGTTAAATCAAGGCTGTTAAAATGCAGAAACCTTGCTGTATCACTACATGCCGTTGAAACGTGAAAGGCATTTATGAGTGGGCTTACGGGTCACGTGTCTGATGTTTGTAAACTTTGAAGTGCTCCTTAAATGGCCGCCAAGATGGCGGATTCTGGATTTTACAGCTACAATTCTGGCCCGAATTGTTGAATTGAATGGTTTATAAGTGTTTACAATCGGTGGTGTGAGTTTAGTAGAAAAATCGAATATGGAATGCATGGAATGATTCTGCAGCGCTGCCTTGTTGGATCAGTCGTATTTTGGCCCAGTTTGACGCTGAAATGTCGTGTGGGAATATTATATAGGTTTAAGGGGGGATCAGCGGGAGAATTCTAACTACCTAGTAAACATATACAGTATGTTGACAGGTAGGCTTTCTATTTTTGGATATAGCTAGGATTTTTTTAAATTGAAACTAACGTTAATTCAAATTCACATTTATCGCAGTGCAAAGTACATGTTCTATCGACTATGTGAGTGATTTAACAGGTGCGGTCGCTACTTGTAAAAATAAATTATATGCACATTTTAAAAGTCACTTTCGTCAGACTCAGTGTCAGCACCTGATAACAGGTCTGTTGTATTGTCTGCAGGTTGGTGACTGGAAAACTCAGTAAAGCTCATGCGTGGTTTGTGGATAATATGCCCTCACTGCAAATGTGTGATCGGAGTATTTGAGGATGATGCATAACATGATCGTTTGTTACTGCTGTGGGGAAAATATGTCTTTGCCAGAAACACTTTTTACTACTGAAAATATAGTAAACTAGAATGTCATCTGGTAGCAAAATCAACTAATTTCATCCTTGTCCTACAGGCAAATATTTCAACCAAAGTTTCCACCAAATTCGTCCAGTTTTTTTCCCAGATTATCCTGTTCATAGACAACCATGCATTCGCTACCTACCAGTGGTTGAGGTATTAAAATTAAAAAAAAAACTTAAAAAAACACGCAAATTGCTTTAGAGAAAATTATTTATATGGTTCATTTTTTAAAATTTTAAATGCTTATTTATTTGCCGTTTGGTTTGTAAGCTTTTGTGTTGATGTACTCTAGAATATTTAAGGTATGTTGTGTCTGACTGGCGAGTTTCATCCAAAAAAATGAAATCAGCGTTTAAAAGGCAGGTTAGTGGTAAATGCATTTACGTTACATTACATTACTTGAATTTAGCAGATGCTCCAGAGGAACCCCCAGCAGAAGAGAACTGTATCATTGAAAATGATCATGTGTCAGTAATGCTTTCTTTATGCTTTACTACTACAGGAAACCCTGCAATATGTCAGAAACAGTGAAGTATGTTGATGATGAACATAAAACCATCTTCCTGAAGATACTTAATGAGCAAAGGCTGGAAGGAGAACACTGTGACATCGCCGTCGTAGTTGAAGACGTCAAATTCAGGGCACACCGCTGCGTCTTGGCCGCGTGCAGCAACTACTTCAAAAAGCTGTTCAAGAAGCACGAGGTTGACAACTCCTCTGTCATCGAGATCGACTTCATCCGCTCAGACATCTTTGAGGAGGTGCTGAACTACATGTACACAGCCAAGATCTCAGTGAAGAAAAAAGACGTCAATTTGATGATGTCATCGGGCCAGATCCTCGGGATCCGCTTCCTCGACAAGCTGTGCTCGCAGAAGCGGGACCTGTCCCCGCCGGAGGAGAAGAGCGACCACATGAACGCCAAGTACGCGTACGACATTGTCAAAATCACTATTCCCACTGAGGAGGGCCAGGACAACCACGAAAACCAGGACCACGACGTGCAGGTGCTGGGGGACCAGGACGACACCCCTTCTGATGACATCGTCGAGGATTCCCACGTCAACCAGGAGCTGGACAAGTCTCCCAACAGCACCCTGAGGGTCCAGGAGGCCATCCTCAAGGAGCTGGCCACCGAGGACGTCCACAAAGTTGGCTGCTACGACCAGGAGGTGGAAGCCATGGAGACAGTGCAGAAGGACCTCGGCGGACACACCCCCCAGACCCTGACGTTCGCTGACAGCATCGGCGAGGTGAAGGACGAGCAGGCGCCCGGGTGGAGCACGGCCGCCGGCGACATGAAGTTCGAGTACCTGCTGTACGGCCACCGGGAGCAGCTGGCCTGCCAGGCGTGCGGCAAGACGTTCGTCGACGAGAACCGCCTGCGCAAGCACGAGAAGCTGCACTCGGCTGACCGGCCCTTCATCTGCGAGATCTGCACCAAGGCCTTCACCACGCAGGCCCACCTGAAGGAGCACCTGAAGATCCACACGGGCTTTAAGCCGTACCGCTGCGACGTGTGCGGCAAGTCCTTCATCCGCGCGCCCGACCTGAAAAAGCACGAGCGCGTGCACAGCAACGAGCGGCCCTTCGGCTGCCAGATGTGCGACAAGGCCTTCAAGCACAAGTCCCACCTGAAGGACCACGAGCGGCGCCACCGGGGCGAGAAGCCCTTCGTCTGCGGCTCCTGCACCAAGGCCTTCGCCAAGGCCTCCGACCTCAAGAGGCATGAGAACAACATGCACAGCGAGCGCAAGCAGCTGCCCGCCGGCGCCCTCCAGAGCGAGACGGAGCAGCTACAGGCCGCCGCTATGGCCGCTGAGGCTGAGCACCATCTGGAATCTATAGCATGTCAATAACGCTTCACCTCTGCCTGCCATGGCAGGCAGGGGGCGCTAAAAACACCACTCCGTGAAAATGATTTTTTTGTCTTATTTCTTATGGAAAGCACTCTATACTTAAAATGAAACTTTTTAATGTTTAATTTACTCTCCTAGTAATATTATTGAAAAAAATAAATTCTAACAATTGAAATGCATACTGTTTGTATTTCTCCAGTTTATTTCACATTGATTGCTTTTCAGTTTATTTTCCTCAGTGTTTAGTGACATGGAATTCTTTAATCACATTGTAAAAAAAGTTTAAAGAGGAGCTGAATTTCCTTGTGGTACAACAGATCATACCAAAGTTGTGTGATATAGTTCTCAGCAGTCTCCTTTGCTGGACTGCTCTGCCTTAAGTCAGTTTACAAAATGTGTGCTGTTATACAGTGCCATTTTTATCACCTTGGAATCTGTAAATAAGTCTAATTTGTAGCATTATTGAAAATGATCTTGCTTAATGTATAGATTGATAACTACTGCATCCTAAATGTTTTCTGTGATCCAAAAATGTATTTTGTGTGCTAGCTGAGGTGTGCAGTGGGGAGGAACGGGAAGAAAAATGAATTGATATACTTTTAAATATGTTTGCTGTAATAAACGCATTCATTTCAGTCAGGTACTGATGGTTTTAATTTAATTTATTATTTTGAATTACATGGTTACTTTGTGCATTTTTGTAATATTTGTTTGTACTAACAGTGCTTTCATACTCTGCAGACATCACAGGTTTTCCCTTTGCACACCCAAACACCTTTACTTGCCAGCCTTTTTTCACACATTTTATTAAATATCATTTAGTGTTGTGTATATCAGTTATGAGTGCCTGCCAAGTACATGCAATTTAATATCTAGAGACTTAAATAACTTACATTTTTACATGGCATCTGTTAATACAGCTGGATATTTACTGAGGTAGCTTGGATTATGTACCTTACCCAACAGTGCAACAGACTCTTGGGATTTGAACTGGCAACCTTTGCGTTATGAGCCCTTCTCATTATTATGCCACACTGCATGAAAGCTAAGGCTTCGATGGTAGCCTTTGAACAAAAGGCACCTTGAAACCAACTATGAGAGAATAAAATAAAAAGGCAAGTGCTTGATTAGAAACATAGAACATTTTCAAATATGCTTTCTGAGGGAGGTTGACCTGGCATGTAGTTAATACCTTTGATAAAACGATAGCCTCGGGGTTAATTTTCAAATCTCCAGTTAGATGAAAGAATAAATTATGGTTAAACTATTTTTAAGAAGATGCTCATAGATGGCCTTCACATATTGTGTATTTGTTTCTTTTTTTGGATGGGGAGTGTTATGTACCATAGATTATAGCAGCTCCATTCTGCTACCATTTTAAGGTCATTTTACATTCTTTTACATTCAATCACTGTCTTTTTAAGGTTACTGTATTTTTGAAGTTTTTAACATTTTTATGCTACAGGAAGATGTAGGTGGGATTAATTTTTGGTGGCAATTTAACTGGCTGTACTTTGGTCATTTTTTTGTGTCTTTTCTAATAACACCTCAATCATAGCTGCTTTAACACTTATTTAATAATATCTCCTGGGAGAATGTACTGTACTGATACACATATGTTTTGTGTGTGTGTGTGTGTGTTAGTTTTTCTGCCTTCAGTTTCAGTAACTGCTAAACAGATCAAGTGAAATGCACATTAGTAGGTCACTGAGACCACAAGAGGTCTTTTAAAGTGGCGCCCTCCAGTGGCAATAAAATTGAACAATCAGCTAAGGCCAATGCTCTGCTAGTAAGTACACAGTAATGTCAATTTATTATTTGCAAACAAATGCTGCCAGAGATTCAGTAGCTATCTTTTCAAATACACTTTTGTCACTCTTGTTTTACTTCTGTTGGGCTTATCAGATTTATACTGTTAATCCTACTCACATAGCAGGTCAGAGAGTCCTTTTGCTGTGTCAGTTTGCTGTGGCAGTTTGCTGTGCCCCAAACATTGGCACATCGAGTCCATGGCATTTGGTCCTTCAGTGGCTGTAGTGCCTGCTTCTGACAATTGAATTTGCAGTGGCTTGGCATTCGTTGCAGCTTGCCCTGTAGGTGTAGCTGGCCCACACACACTTCTGGAGGGGCTGAGGCCATGGTGAGGACAAGAGCATTAATGGATATGGCAACGTGTCTGTATGTCTGGACAATGGCAGCATCTCCCTCTCCAAACTGAAAGATAATACCCCTGGCAGATGGGTCTGTGGCAGCAGTTGCTCCTGTTCTTAGATGGCTGATGACACCTCTTGTAAGTGAAGTATGGGTGCAAGCGTGTGGGTAGTTGTTACTGCTTTGAAGGCGGGTAAAATGTGGTAACTCTTACTTACAGAATTCTTGCAGAAACAGCACCTAGAATGAACAACAAAATCTACATTGTTTTTTTTTTTTTTTTGCAAAACTGTATTAAGACGATCTTGAATTTAACATTTCAGAGGGATGTTTTGGCTCCCGATACTGGTGGTGACTGGCAGTAATCCACTCAGAAGAAACCAACATTAAGTGAAGGGAAGGCCACTGTCCTGAAATTCGTGGCCACTAGGTGGCACTCCTCTCACAGCTATTTCCTCTGAAACGCACTGTCATTTTTCAGCCACATAAAACTGGTGTTACCAGCCATAGGAGGGGGGGCTGGGGATGTGGTCATAATTAAAGCCTCTCAAAATGCATTCGAAAGAGTTTGGCATTTCCTTTTTAATGAAAATCAGTATGGTAACTGCTTGCCAAACCTTTAACTATTGCATATTGCAGAGCAATATGATTTACTGTCTTGAAATATTAGAATGATATTGTGTATTTCACTGGCACTGTATTTGGAGATATCCTTTAGTGAATTGGGTCATAATCATAGAAATTGAGTATTACTGTGCGATTTCTGTACAGTACAGTATTCTGCTGGTTCAAATTACATGTTCACTGACTTGTAGTCCAGGGTAACAAACTCCAAACACTGAGTCAAGGAGTTTGCTGTGAAGTGCACCTCAGTGAGATGATGATATTGTTCCAAAGATTGATCTATTCTTAACTCTTAACAGAAGTTTTGAACCCCTGTAATTTGGGGTTAAATGTGCATGGAAAAATGACGTCAATGTCTAAGTGGAAAAGAAGGGCCATTTGTGGTGGCAGTTGACCAGAATCTGTTTTCTGCATTTTCTCGTGATGGTGTTTGAATTTAATGTGCAATAATTCTGCGCAGGACCTGGGTTTCGAACCGTGGCGTGTCCGCGGATGAACACCCGGTTTCTATTACCGCGCTGCGACCCTCCGGTCTCCTCACAGCTCCGCCTCACGCCATCGCTGACACTCAGAGAATCCCGGTTTCATTAAAAGCGTACATCTCACGTTAAACTCTCCTGTGTTGAGAAAGACTCTTTCTCTGACCCTGTGTCAGAGAGAGACTCTCTTTGTTCCTTTACACATTTAAAAGACACACACACGCACATTATGTGGAAGACCCAGATTTACAGCCCTGGAACACATTTAGCATTAAATAGTTTTCTGGGAAGAGTCATTTCCATTTCTGAGAGTCAGGTCTTTATAATGGACTCCAGACTCACCCCCCTTTCTTTGGTTTCTTCAAGAGCCCCACCTCTTTTCCAGGTCCCCAATTTAAAATTTCAGGAAAGTGGAAGAAGAGGGGAAGGTAGTGGTCTCAGTGTGCGGAAGTTATTTGTTTCTTGGCACAGAGTGAGGTACTCTGCATCTGGTATGGCAAAGTGGTTTGATAATGTGACTTTTAACCAGTTGGTTACAGAGTTCTTGTACTGCATCCTTGAGCAAGATGCTTATACTGACTGGCTTCACTAAACACATCTAGCAATAAAAATGGAAAGTACGTAAAATGTAACCTATGCTGCTATAATCATCTTTGATAAAAGTAACCGCTATGCATTAAATCCTATGAGTAGGGAATCAATAAAGATTCTGCCAGGTGATTCTTCTGAAAGGAAGGAGAGGGTTTTAATTTATGTGGGTATTGCGCTTGTTAATTTATTGTACTAGTTATGGCAGTTTCAGCTGTATATGTAAATCCAACATATTGACTCAAAAGATACCATTACACAATTCAGAGTTTACACATCAGCGCTTACATTTCAAGATAAGGTGGTTATCATTGCATAATTCTCTTAAGTCCACAGTTAGTGAACATTAAGGAAGGTAAATTAGTCCGTCAGACATAACAGAACGATTACCGATTGAGATGTGTGCCAGAGCAGGCGGGGAAACCCCCAAAGGGATGCGGTTTCAGCGGAAGGTTTACTTCAGGATTTCTAATTTTTCACTGAAACCACATCAGATAGAAGAAAAGAAAAGAATAGGCGGGAGGCAGTGGGTGAAAGGTGGTGGGGGTTACATTTTGCGGACAGAATCCTGTGCTTTACTGGCATCTTGTTCCAATCAACCAGCTTCAAAGCTGAGTAATCAAGCAGGTTTCAACAACAACTACTCTAAGGAACATAAACGATGCTGATCTTGGTCTAGATGGGTAATCACAAAAAGGCCGCGTATTTCCTCAGCTGCGACACCCAGAAGAATCATACGCCTTTACAAAAATCACGAACAGTATGTCTGTGAACTCTGCAATATATGAAATATGCACATCGGCCTATTTTTAACATGCATGTAAAGATAGTTCTCCTCTCAAATTATTATATTTGCAATCATAACAGTTGTTGCATCCAGGTTTTTCATAATACAAAACCTTATATACACCTAAATATCACAGGGTGCAACTACTGCTGTGCCCTTAAGCAAAGTACCTAGCCTGAACTAGTTCGGTAAATATCAACCAGAACGAATGGATTAATAGAACGCAAGCAGTACTGCGCGGTAATATGTACTACCAATAACTACAGTTTCTAAGCAACCCAAAAGTTCTGCCGTGACAAATTGAAAATCGGGTCTTTTTAGTTTCCTTTTTTAATGTACGCTGATGCCTTATGGTTTGTGGCTACTAACGTTCAGAGAAGCCAAAGTTAACATAGCTGCATCGGCTCATTTTCACAATATTTTCATTTTCTTTTATTGAATTTCCCCGCACTTCGCTTCAAACGCACTGCAGGAGCAACGCAAAGCATCCGTGAATGTTCCGAGAAGGTACTCTCCCACTTCTATGTTTATAATCCCCTTCTGAGTACACAGCAAGTGGGGCAGGCAGGACCTAAAATATTACATTAAACATTCCAGTTCAGCTTTTATACATAAAGCCATGCAATATAATTTAGTCTCGTAATGTAGCCCTTGTGTGGAACAACAATTCTCACTGCTGGAAGATTTCCAAATGTTATTCGGTCAGATACATTCCGTTTAGTTTTGTCTGAATATTTCCTCAGGAGAATGGCATTTCATCCTTTTTTCCCAGCAGGTGATATAATATAAATTTAAATAATGAAACCAAAGATAATTAACTGAGTCTGCTGCTGTGCAGATTCCAGAGGTCACTTTTTCTTACTGTGTGTAATTTGAGGCCAGCTATGTCTCTACCCAGCTGTGGATAAACAGGTTAAGTGTAGCTATAACATACTGAGTGATTCCGACTTGTTTGGTTTGGAAGACTGCATATCTATTATAACCGGTCAGACATTTACGGCGTCGTGAAAATCACACGGTGTCGTGTGTATGTGTGTGTGTGTGTTGGCATGCAAATACTTGCATATGTCTGTGTGTATTTAAGTTCCTAAATCATTCATATAGATATATATATATATATAAGAGGAGGACTGTAGGAAGAAAGAGAGCAAGGGAGGATTACTTGTGTGTGAGAAAAGGTTGTTTTTTCTGCCTTCCTCTTGTTTTCTTTGCTTTTCTTTACTCATAGATACCTCTCTGCTACAAACAATTACAAACTACAAGCTACTACTCTACTCCACCCAGTCATGTATGGGTCATGGTAATGTGTGGTCCTTGTTTGTGGAACCATCGTCAACAATCATTTTCAGCACCTCTTGATTGAACCTGCTATCAGGATGGAACCCATGACCCTCTGGAAGGTCAGAATGGGCTTATATTTCACCTGTCCACCAAGAGGCCAGCAGTAGAAGTAGAGAAGATGCCATATGATATGGAGAGGGATGAAGAGGGAGATAAGGGGGGGGGGGGCTTTGAGTTTTAAATTTTAACAGTGAAAAATGACCTTCAGTGATAGCGAACATCTTAAAACCGTCAATACATTTGCCGAACCTGTACCAGTGACCTTGTTTTCACCGGGACAGCAAAATGGGTATTTTTACATGTTTAACACCTCACCTAAAAACAAACACTATTCCTTCACCAAGTTGAATAAATGCTAACTGCCTATATTCAACAAAATTGGGTGGGGAGATGGAGATGGGGAGAGGAATTGCCTATGTGACCCTTGACCTCGGTCAATAAAAAACTGTACCACCATTGGCCTTGTGTAATATTATTTTGCGGGCAGCAGTGTAGCATAGTGGAAAGGAGCAGGACTCCAAATCAAAAGGCTGTACCCTTGCACAAGGTACTTAACCCAGAATTCCCTCAGTAAATATCCAGCTGGGTAAATGGATAACATGTAAAATTGTAATATATGTAAGTATGTAAGAGCATCTGCTAAATGCCAATAATGTTAAAATAATGTAAATGTTGATGGCATTAATGTGCTGAGTCACTATTCCTGAAGCCAGTTGTAAACAGCGGAAGGAGGCACAATCTTATCTAGCTCTGCCAGGAGAATACTTATATGAAACACCTGAATGCTATGCAACATTTAGTCTTAGTCTGAACCTTAAGGAGTAGTAACACACTGATACCCAGCATGCCATGCAGTAAGCTGGGTATCAGTGAGAGAATGGCTGGTGGTTGCCACTCCCCTGATGGGCAATGCCAAAGAGCAGGTGGAGACTGTGTTGGGGAGTGCATTTTGAGCAGAACATGTTTTACTGCTAGCTCACTAAGTTTACAAAGACTTCCATATACAGCTGTTGGAATAGAGTGTTAAATACACTTTATATTTGCACTTTGGACATCATTCGGTCAAAAAGTAATGTCATGTAATGTAAGAGGGTGATACAGTGCAATCCGCTGATAAGAATCACATCAGCCCAAGATGATTTGACTCACAATCAGTTGACTCTTAAACAAAATTAAGAAGTGAAGTCAAGATTTATGTTTTAAACAATGTTTTTCTCTTGAGAAATGTCTTTTGGGATGTTTTTCAATCATGGAACAGAATGCATGCTGTATTTTTTGTACATTCCTTTATTGAACAAAATGAAAATAATATGACTCATGCATGTTTTGAATATCACTAAGTGATGCCATAATGCAGTCAATGTCCTTAACTAAATTCAGATACAAATAAAATGACATATGAGAAAACATTATTTGGACTCAGGAAGTTAGTGTTTTCCATCTGTGGGAAGCATCTTTCTTATTCCTGCCATGTGGACTGCCATCAAGGCATTTCTCCATTTGCGTAATCAATAAGAATTCTCTTCCACCGGATTCTCAACTAATCATTTAATGATTATATGAAAGATGAAAATAACAATAATAATAATAATAGTAACAGTAATAGTAATAATAATAATAATAATAATATCATCACAGGCTCCATTTGATATGAAAATACATATTTCCTATAGTTATTTCAATCCATGATATTTCAAAAGGGTTTTTACAACCAATTTGTGAGTGGGACAGCTCTGTATCATCACTCTACGCTGTCAGCAGCCAGGGAAACAGAAACGCTTTTAAAATAAACCAGCGCATTGTTCATTACATGCATTGACATGCAATAAGTCAAGCTGAAATCGATTTTGAAATTTGTAATTTGCTTTGCCGCTTTGTCTGAAATAGTACTTTCCATGTAACACCACAGTGAGAACTCAACAGTGACGATGTTTAAAGAGGTGCAGCAAGAGCAGAATGTTTTCTTCAAAACTAGAGGCACATTTAATCTCTAGTGTTCAACAGAGTGAAGGTTCACAGAAGTCCCAGAATAGTTTTGCTTTGACAAAATAAATTCCCTTTCCCTCCAATCTAATTACACCCCCTAAAAGAGAGGCAATACCATGTCTATTACACACAAGAAAATAACACCATACTGAATTTTATTCTTTGTCAAGTGCTTGCCAGCTGTTGCATTACGCAAACGGACCTGGAATAGGTCACGGCAAGCGTCTCTTTGATTGGGCTGACTGGGGCACACCTGTGTTCAGCGTTTCAGAGCCAAACACACATCAAAGGAGAGGAGAGGGAAGTGTTTGGTTATCAACAAAGTATGAACTGAGCGTTAATGTGAGCTAATCGCGGCTGCCGAAAGGACGGGAAAGTTGATCCTGACTTTGAGGACTCTATTGGTAACTCCACGACAGTAACTCCACCGCGCATCAATAATGAAAGACCAGGGACTGTCTTCTTTATAGATACGTTTATCAAATACAGAATGTCACGCATGCTGTTAATCCAGGACCATGCGTAAAATTTTTAGGATTTATCCTTAAATCCTTAAAAACAGGTTGATCTTTGCAAGGGTACAGACACACAAAAAGGGGCTGATTCCGTCTTTTTTCTAGGGTTGCTTTTAAGCAGCGAGAAGCAGAATGTCTGCAGTTTTTGCCTGGTGCCGCTGCCACACTGTCCGGCCCAATTAAGGTGACGGGACAGGGGCCCGCAGGCTTCCATCCTGTCCTGCCGGCGGGACGGCCACGAAACAAGGACGCCTCTATGCAGCGCAGCCCCGTCCCTGCTGTGTTCTGAGGGCTCGGAACCGCGGGTGGGTTTGAGGAACCCAGAAAGCGGGTTCCTTTGGGAGCAGCACTGGACCACCGCGGCCCTACGAGTGAGCGTCCCAGATCTGGGAAATAAAATCACAGACAGATGCTTCTTCCTGAAGAAAACGAGTTCCTGGTTGTGACCGGACAGATACATAACCTACAATACAGAATAAGTCCATTTATAGAGAAGCAACTTCTAACCGCATACACTCATTTAAAAACGTGTTTTGATGTGCGATTATCCTATCCTAGTGACACAAAGAGTCGAGGAGGAAGATAGAAAATAGCACGTAAGTGCCTATTGGAGCGCACATAGTATAAAAGCACAGCAACAAGATAATAACGTCACATGGAAACCATATTCATAGATGCCTATGACGAAAGGAAATGCTTCGTTTAACCATGGGACCCTTTATAAATTTATTGTTGTTTTAACCCTCTGAAAAGGTTATGAAGAATATGAAAGATGAGGTTGTACTGATAGTGGCCACTCCTTAAAGAAAATTTCATTATTTGTTTTATTTGTGAAACAGATGTACAAGCGATAACTCCGTAAGAACTTTATGGTACTTGTGGGGGCACACAAAACTTGATTGTCTGTTAGTAGATCGTATTACTATAGTTTCAGTCGATAAAATCGTCTGAAATTCAAAAATACAATAAGATACAAAACTCTAAGAGGGAAACCAGATGTCTGGAGTTTTTTAAAAACTGGTTTCAATCCAACAATGTAGTTTGTTAGAATTGCCTCACCAGCCCACAGGCTTGGAAACTTTTTTTTCAGATCTAATCGTTTGTGTTTGAATTTAAGAAGGAAATCACTAAACGCGTGCACGCCCACTTGCAACTCTCATCTGCCGGCGAGTGTTCAAGCCGCACCGATTAGAGGCTAAATGAAAAGCATTCATCCCTCCCAGCACAAGAGCGTCTTATTTTAAAAGTCCTTTAACTTCCCAACGCTGTAACTTCGATTTGTCACATAGAACGCTAGATTGAAAAACACACTGATGTTACGCATCAGTGCATGCATGACGCGCATATCTGTGATACTGAGCTGTGTTTATGAAATTATGCGTCTTTTTATGGAAAAAGTAAGTAATTTTTGCTTTACACATTTTTATCACAACTCTTCAATCTCATTGCATGAGACACATATGACTTGAATTATGGTGGAGCAATTTGTTCATTAGGACCTCACTGATAGTTTTGTACAAAGGACAAAGTGCAATTACATTTCTGTTGGAAACAACCTCCTGGCAATTATTCCACTGTGATTCCCACACGCAAACACAAAAGATGCTGGTGTTTCAGGGAGTGCAATTCCCAAAGTGGTGTAACCTGACTGAAGGTAAGAACATGGCCTAACTCCTTTCTGGCCACCTGCTTGCATGTTCACATAAGCCTTACTATAGTTCTTATGTATTGCAAATTCATGTCCTGTTCGCATATATAAGAAGAGAAAACAAAATGCAGGTATCAGGGGGTTTCCTCGAGAGGGCTGCTGTTCCATTCGGCATGATAGTTAACGGTCTTTGGGCTTTAAGATGCATTTAAGTAAGAACTTTCAATGGCGAAATGAATGGCTTGCTCCATGAATGGGTTTCTTTTCTGTGCACACTGCCTGCCAATGGTGTGACAGGCGGAGATGAACGAGGTCATCGCCGCACAGGAAATGCCCTCATTCCCTGCTTCTGCGGACGCTGTCTGCTGAGGAAGGGGATTCTCTCGTCAGCAAAGGACGAGACTTGTGTGCAATGGCCGCTTTACAAAGTGAACCATCCGAGCTGCCTTTTAAGGTTCGGGGCTTTTATTTTTCACCTCTGGAAACTCTGTAGCTTTCAGCTATAAGTCCTGCTGAATAAGTATGTTCATGTTTTTTTCTTAAATACTTAGGCTTTCATCATATTCTTATAGATAGTGATATATTTGTTCTTAATTGCCTTGGTAAAGGTACCACAGCCAAACCAAAGCATAATTTTAAGACCTTGGTTTTGGGCTTGTGTTAAAAGGCATCAGATATGTTCCTACAAGACAGGAAATCTTAAAGTTCATATGAAGTTCCAGCTGGAAATGAATGTGAGATGATAACTGTAAGTTGAACTGCTGACTTTTCAGATGACGACCTTAGGATCACTGTAAAATAAAAACTTCCAGTAATCATCAGTGAGGTGAAACCAAACTGAAGGCAATCAGCAGATTAAAAACAGAACCTCAACATTTACACTATATCAACATGAAAACCAATACTGGGACTACAGTTAACCAAGAAGATGTAGCCATTCCCTTTAACACCATAAAGACAGCATGTCCTTGTATCTGATGCCAAGACCTGTACTTACAGACATGGACAGACACACAGTGAGTGACATATGCAAAGCTCCATAGTCCTACAATGATGAAAAGGCCTGGGCTTGAAACCAGAGGTAACTAGTTTAATTCCCAGGTGGGATGCTGCATCCTTGAATAAGGTGCTTAATCCAGTCAACACCAATAAAAACCCAGGTGTATAAATGGATCATATGTAAAATGCATCTGTTGTAGGTTGTGCTGTAAAAAGGAATTTTCTACCTTGTCCAAGTTAATAATAACAGTAGTAGTAGTAACAGTAGTCGTAGAATGCATTGTAATCAGACATTAATAATGATGTCTCATTTCCAGCTGTATATATGGCATCTCTGGTTCTCAGCTGCATATTAAACTGGGATACAGTTGCTTTGTCCAGTGACTACTCAGCCATACATTGGGGGCCCATTTACTCAGTCATTTCACACCACTGGATATATGTATATTCTCCAAATGGTCCATACCCAGACCTAAAAAACCCCAATCCACCCCCTACTAAACTTTTACCTAAAATGAAATGCAAAGTAGTTTCCCATTTGCTGTGGTGTTTTAGAAATGGATCTTACAAGTGCCCTGATACATATCAGCTTAACAAATGATCTGGTAAGTTATCTATTCCAATCCATAGCAAAGGGATAAATCAGCTTTTAAACAAATATGACCTGATCAATTACATTTGTGAAGGTGTCATCAAAGATGTCCGTTTTCTGCTCTGGAATAACAAGTCAGTTTTGAATAGACTAATGGAATTTAATTTCATTCCATCTGATATGTACCTGAATTCTCTGGCAATTGACTTAAACCAACTGATTCTGCCTCCATTAGATTTAAAATCAATATGATAAAAACCCACTCTCCCATTCAGTATGACCACCTCGTCCACTACAATATATTGTTGTGATTTAGAAGACACTCTTATCCAAAGTAACTTACCTAGGTTACAATTCTATTCATTTATACATTTGGATATTTATTTAAATTTTCTAGGATATTTACTGAAGCTGAAGATTTATTGTGGCTTATTTTCCTTGCTCAAGTGTACAACAGCAGTGCCACAGTGAAGAAACACACCAGAAACACAAGTCCTGCTCCTTACCACTATGCCACACTGCTGCCCTTTCTACTGTCTTTACTACAGTGAGTGGGCCCTGACTGCAAGTGGGGGAATGAAGGCTCTAATTTTTGCCAGGTAAATGTGAGATGCACACATGACACCTTGATCCCTGCAGGACAGTTTGGTGGGGGAAAACCCCTACAGTACCAGGCCATGACCCCACCTCAGCAGTGAGCTCTGGGTACTGGGTTCATCTGTTCTTGAAGTTCAAAGTCAAGATTGTGACAGTTTCCCTCTGAGCCCCAGGACCTTATGAAACCCGAAACCACAGGGTCCCAGGAAGGCTGGCGTGGGAGGGGGATCTTTGTGGGTGGTCCTGCAAGAGGAATGTCGGGAGTTTGCTTCTAAACTCCGGGAGACTGCTCCATCACACCCACCCATGTCCCCCTCACATCCTTCTCTATCCCATGGCATGGAGGCAACAGTACCCCCTCTACCCTCAGTCTAACTTCTCTTCAACAGAGACAGCAGTTCCCTATTTTTACTTAAATGAAATATTCAAGTCCTTTCATTTAAACAAATGGTAGCAATTAATTAAATGCACTTGCTCTGATTTTGACCCATAGTGTAATATTCCCACAAGTGGTCCAATCATTTACATAGCTGGAAAAACAACATGTTTCTGTAAGAGCATTCTTCAGGTCAAAATCAGTGAGAGCAGAAGCTGGAACATACACTAGCAAGCATGGCTGCACATCACAACCTGTGCCGGAGAGACCAGCTCCAGCCCATGCTGTAGGTGCGCCAAAGTTCAAACTGTGACCACACACAAAAACAGCGGACAACCAGAAACAGTGATCATTAAAGCAGATCTCTGTTTGAGAAGAAAGAAGCACCTGAGCCAATGAAAATACATTTTACAAGACAGAGACTGTAGAGATGTGTGTGTTGTGTGTATATATATATATATATATATATATATATATATATATATATATACAACACACACAGTTTCTGTCTATATATATGTATATATATATATATACAATAATCTCATACAATAAGATTCTACTGTGTATATAATCTTATACAATGTATGACAGCATTATTTTCATATATATTTCATATTCATATTTTCATATCATATTTCATATGATTCATGGAAGATGACTGTCTCTATACTGTCAACTGAAAATTACCCAGACTCTGACTTTCCCAGAGTGACTGCCTGTGCGAATAGGCTCTGCAGTTTGGCAGTGTGCCTGTGGATGTATCTTGCTTGAAGGGGTATGTTTGAGGGTCTGGGGAGAGGCCTCACAGAGGTGTGCTGGAACAAAGGCCAGGAAGTCAGAGGAAGACATCACACACCTTAAAGTAATAACAGGCACTCTAAAAAAAAAAGCCACTCTGTAAAACATCCAGCAATAAATCTGAGAGAGGTCTCTCCACTCTTCGTTTCAGGCCGTGAGAGGTAAGAGTGGTGTGAAGTGTTCTGTTCCATTCACATTAATGGGTCAGACCAGGTCAGTCTGGGAGTACATCTGTCTGTTCTGATATCTAGGTGGCAGTGATGTGAAATGTTGACCTCGGGGGCGAGCTTGATTCCCCCCCCACATCAAAAGTTCCATCGCTCATGTCAAAAAGCTTCCACCGAGATGAGCCTCAAAGCCGCAATTATAATAAATGACTTTTAATAAGTTATCATTAGCTGTGGAATTCGGCTCACAGGAAGAATCTGCCTGACGAGAGGGCTTTTAACCCCTAGTCCACCCCTACCCAGATGCCTTAACCCCACCTCCTCCCCCTTTGCATGAGGAGAACTGGTGTTTCCGATTAATGGACTGGTTCCACGGCTCCCGTACACGGCTGTCTGTGCCATACCCACCTAGCTCTGCTTCCAACAGGGAAAGCAGCTCTGTGGTAGCAGCCATTTGGTTGGACTTACAGGTTTGTTCAACTGACACTCAATGGATTGCTGCTGGATCCAGGTGATTCCTATAATATTAATCATCAAATGGACATAACTGAGTACATGCAAGGGGAATCTCAGAGAAAGTTTTTGGTTGACCGTTCCAAATATTCCTTTCAACCTGTCTTAAAAATCTTGGTGAACATGGTGTTTTTCTCCCTTGATGGCAAAACATTTTTTTTTCAATTTTCTGAGTCACCTGTAAAACCTGTAATTGATGTAAATCGCTCTGGTTAAGAGAGTCTGCTAAATGCCAATAATGTAAAATGTAAATGTAACAATAAGTTACACACACAACCAGTCTTAAAATTCCACTTAATGCATCCACATGCAATGGATTACACAACTGAAAAATAAACTCCCTAAAAATACAGTTTCACGCAGCTGTATTGGAGTAGGGATTGGGCTGGAAAATGCGGGGGTCAGAATGAGGGTGTGTGGGATTTTGCTGTGTTGGGAGTGTTGCAAAATGTAAGACATTTAACTTGTTAAAAGCTACATTTGTTTTTCATTCATCTTGACAATAACAATAAAAACACATCACAATGAGAAAGACTTCTTGTTTATTCTTTGTTCTGTCTTTCAGATAGCACAGCAAAAATATACAATAGCTTTCAATCTCAATTAAAGCACATATATTTAGTTCCGTCCTAAAGCACGTTTTTCAAAATTCTTGGCAGCAAATGACAACAACCATCTCTTCAATCGCCTTCTTTTCAGTGAGCGATTTTGTCTCAAAAATTTGCATTTTTCCCAGAATACATCTGAGCCCTTCTTTGTGGCTCTCCTTAGCTGGCTCTTGGTCACAAGGTGACAGATAGATGTTTGCCGTGGTGAGGCAGGGGTGCTGAAACGCGCTGTGCTCATGCTGGGGGTCTGAGCTTTTAAAGCCAGAAGGCAGCTTCGAGGCAGCCATTTAATATGGGCCGCAGCTCTCCATTTACCACTCAGGCAACCTGGAGCCTCTGCCACAGCTTCACTTCTCCAGCATTTATCTGAGGCGTCACTTCCTACATTTTATCAGACAAGTAAAATGGCAAAGGTAAACCTCAGGACACACTGTGAAAACTATGTCTTCTTATACACTTCTGTTCTGCGCTGGAAGTCATTCTGGATAAGATAACAGATAAGTGAATGTATAAATGAATGTAATGTAACGTCTTGTATCCCTTCCATAAAGCCCACCTCCTCATCGTTAAGTCCTGTTGGATGACAGTGCGGATTGAAATGAAATCAATACTCTGCATTTGAGCTTATAATGGCAGAGGCCACCCTCACAGGCACCACACGAGTCTCCCAATGTGATTGGCTACAACAGCAGAAAAATGTCTACTCCCAGTTTTAAAACAAACCTGACATCCGTGTTCAGTTTTTAATGAAAACTTTTAATATGAGCTGCTAAAATAAATTTTCGGTTATTGTTCTGCTCTGTTCATATACAAGTGTATCCTAATGGAATGCTAAAGTTGGCAATAGCATCACCCCTTGCAAGCCCCCATATCCTCAGTATAACAGTGTCATTAGCAGTAGTGTGTGGAAAGCGCACTGCAGTATCTGTGATCAGGCTTGTCAGAACTCCAAAACCCCCCCCTTTACACCGCTGCAGGAGTGATAACTGCACCTCCCATCAACCCCCCTACCCCTCCACTCTGTGTGGGTTCCTTCAATCCCCCCTCCCTAAATACTTCAGGCCCCCACACCGCGGGCTTGATGGAACCAGGATCACCATGTGTTCTCTCAGAGCCTAGCTCTGGCCCTGACCTCTCCCAGAACGTTTGCACTCACACCGGCTGGAAGCCTCCGCTCCAAAGCAGCACGTTTGATTTTCTTTGGAACCGTGACACATAAACATCAGTGTGCAAGGAGAAAAAATTGAAATATCTAAAACAAACATTGTCTCTTAAAAAAATAACACGAGCACTGCTGTTATTACCTGGAAAACCCTCTCAGGGATATATATGTCACCAGATCCAAACCTGCACTGTCTTCAGATAATTTTCAATCCTTTAATCTATTCTGAAGGGAATCTCAGGACCTCTCCGGCATTTTTATCCAGTGATATAAGCTTACATGAACCACAGGAGTGCCATCTTTTATTTCCTCACCAATCTGTCATACATGAAAAACGATACAGTAGATTTTTTATTTGAACTGTAGCACAAAGGCCTTCCTAGGTGTTTCCACTGTATGGAGGATGAGATTTGTTGCACATCAATGTCCAGATATGCAGTGCAAGTGATGAGAACATTGAAATGTGTCTTTTTCCAGATAGGCTTCCTACACTCTCCATAGCCCTAGGCCTGAAGTGCTTTTGAAAACAATGGCATGTCTGTGTCAACGCTTGTGTCAATGTCACTGAATCCACTCTGAACACACTCTGCACAATAATTGTTTTTTACTGTGAATTTTTTTCTTAATAGTTCCTCAAAAATAGCACTAAATCAATCACAAGTTACGCGACGTCTGCGCCAACCGATATCTGAGCTTGTCAGTGAAAATTCTTTGTTCAAAATGGCAGTGCTGTTACAGACTGTAATGACGTCATGACTGGCGACCGGCAACGCCATCGGGGTCTCCTCTGTAGAAGCCGCCCGTGACAAATTAGCCCCGATAATGTCCCAGCTGCCTCACAGACAAAAGGCTGCACACAGATGTGAAAAAAGGACTTTGAAGCCAGGCCACTTGAAGTCCCGACATTTAATAAGATTGCAGTTAACTCAAAGCATGCCTACATTCTTTTACCAGAGCTGGGGTCATTTGCACAAATACTATTTTACATGAAATGAAACTGTTACTATGCACAAGCATAGTGTGCAGGTTTAGCAGTCAGCAGAATAAATAGAAAAATTGTATTTCTCTGGGTACTTTTGATATACTGTCAGTGATCACATATGCATCTGTTGAATTGGGTATGTTGTTATAGTGGACAAAGAGATGTAACTCCCCACAGCATACATTATTCTCATGCTTATGCTATTCCATGTGCTTACCATAAACTTTCCAAACATTCCAAACTAACAGCAACCATTGTATGGCCACGGATTATGGCTAATCCCTTTTTATAAATCTGGGACCCATATTTATGATCCAGACATAATTTTGCTTCACAAGGTGAATGTGGAACATGTCTCAGAGACTGCTTTTTCCACAAAGTCTCTTTTGAGCAGACCGCTGCTTTGATGGCCATCTTGTCAGTGCCAGAATCTTGCTCATATGTGAAGGGTTTGGTTTTGATGTGTTGGATGTGTTTGAGTTCTTTCTCAGCCACTTTGTGATATTTAGAAACACCTCCAAAGCTATTAAAGAACAGGTAGGACTGAAATGCATCTGGAAAAATATCAGTAAGCAGCCAAACATAACCCCAAGTGGAATATTCCGATAGATGTGCAATGCATACATAAAGACGGGTGACTCAGTAAATGCAATCAAATAATAATATTAATATTTTCTCAGAACAGGACTGTGTCTTTAAAGATAAAAAGGTGTATTTAAAATAAAACTGCCTTCACATCCAAGTCATTCACCCTTTGACACCACACTAGTAGAAGGTCAAGACAGAAGGAACAGTTTTCTTTATTGTGGTATTAGCATCAAAATCGTTATGATCAATCAATTTCAGTGGCTCAGTCAGCAAGGTGTTTGTCTTAAGTGTAGACTGAGCCCCACAGCCTGGGTTCGAAATTGGCTGTGTCGTCTACCAGCAATCTACCAACTGCCACAGTGGCAGAGATGGGCTGGGTGGGGTAGGTAGGTCAGCCAGGGTTTCCACACCATTCTCAGACAACCTGCAGTTTATCAGTTGCCTGTGATTTGATTAGGTAATTTCAGTGGAGCAATGCCTATCCTCCAATGAGTGCCTGCTCCACCATGGTGCGCTGTAAGACTTGTAATGTGAAAAATAGCCATTTGCTGGTCTGTGAGTAGAAGGAGGATTGCAATCATCTCGCTTCAGCATGCCTGTACAAGCACAGAGGCTGCTCTGTTGAGATCAGCTTAATGTGCAATTGGTGATTCCTAGATAGGGCTGCATGAAGGGGAGAAGGCATTTTTAAAAATCAGCAGAACCCAAGAACTGCAATGACTTTAAATGCAACATCTTTGATTTATTAAAAGTGGCTTGCAACATCGCCCTCTGAGATGTGTTACATTTAATTAAACCAACATGGACGCCTCAATGCTACCAAACAGCACACAACAAGAACATAAATCAGAGGAAGGTTCCAGTTTTAAGTGATGTAAGTGGGATGAAAATGGCCAGTGAATGAGGGTGGGGGAAAAACATCAGATGACAAAATATTTTATAACAGTAGAAGAGTGGTTCTTCTGAATTTGGATTTTTAAAGCAAAATAGAATATATGGCTCAAACAATTTTAGACCAAAGAACACAAACACATGAATTGGGCCTGCTATATTGCGAGGGGGCTGTTTGGTAAGCAGGCTGTCTCCCCAAAACTGAATGAGTTAAGTGTGAATTGTTAAATATGTTTTAAGGGAGGACCTCTTTAACCACCATTCCACCAAGGGCCTTGGGATGTTTCTTGACGAGACGAACCTTCGGGAGCTGCTTGGGCCTGCATATTCCTTCCTTACAACATCTGAAGAAGCCAACCTTCACTAACTCCTGGCTCAGTCCCTGACCTTCTGCTGCCTGGACTATTGTAATTCTATCCTTGCTGGCCTCCCTGCATGTGTGATCAGGTGCAGCTCATCCAGAATGCTGCTGTTCAGTTGGTCCCCAACTTTCCAATTTCTCCAGTGTCTTGCCCCTACTGATCTCCATCTACTGGCTACTGATAATGGCACACTTCCCGTTCAAAACAGCAGCGGTAGCCTAGCAGGTGATGACAGAAATAGCTCCCCCATATCTTCAATCCATCATCAGACACTGCACACTGCCCAGGCCACTCCATTCTGCAGCCTCAGCATGCCTGACCGACCGTCCCTTCCCTTCATAGCCCTGGTTGTGTCTGGTCTGCCACCAATGTGCTGGAATGAACTTCACACAGTGGTCAGGATAGTATAGTCACTGGCTGTCTTCTATAGTAGACTGACCCACCTCCTCAGACTTCTACCCAAGCATAATTTACTGGCCCCTTATTTATGTAGGGCATGTTGCATTGGGAAAGCATGGTCCTTGTGTATTTATTAATGGATGTATACACTATCACAGCTCTGTGTATGGGGCTGACCTGTTCCGATGTAATCAGCTGTGCTTTGTATGCACTGTCTTTTATGAAGCTGCAGTAGATGCTCTTTTGTGCTTTTTAAGTCCCACTGAATAACGGTGCCTGCCAAATGACAAAATGTAAAATGTCACTATCAACTGAGTCAGGTCTCCTTTCGGGAGAAGGTTGTTTAGATAGTCTAGATCACAACTCATGACCCGGAATCCCACAATCAAAATAAACCTCAGTTCCCTCAAGGAGAAAGGCAGCAGCCAATCAGAGGGCTGCTTCCTTATTGCTGCACCCATGATGCAATGGTTCTGTCTGGTTTTGAGATCCTATCTGGTATGAGGGTAAATCTCATTCAAAGGACTAAAGCTTAGCAATGCAGGTGAGAGTTTTGCAAAATAAATATATATATATATATATATATATATATATATATATATATATATATATATATATATATATATATATATATATATATAAAACATAAAAAATCATTGTGAGGTTCATTTCTCATAGACACCAATTAAATTCACTCCTTTCATTCTTCTCATTCAAACAGTCATGTCATTGAGCTTTGAATCTTGTTTTGGGGATATCATAATTTATATGCATTAATTTTCCTATTTGATTGATATTTTAAGAGGTGTAGCAACATATTTTAATATTTGTGAACTCTTTATATGTAAAGTGCAAATGGGTATACTCACCCTGGTATCTGTTTTCATTTTAGACTTAATATTAGACTTCATATTGAAAGTTCCCCTGGGTTGTCCTATGAGAAAAATAAAACCAGCACAAAGTGTTTGGTTGGACTTACCAACCATTGATACATCAGCTCTGTGATGCACAATGAACCCAACTACAGAGGGGGTCCATTTTAATACATGTCTGTTTGGAAACTTTAAATTTAAAGCCCCAAATAGATGCACATGTTAACCTATACTTGTAAAGTAACCTATTCATCAGAAAATGGCTCTTGGTGACCTTTAATCAATGCAATTTAAACAACTCATACTACCTAAGAAAGACTGAGCTGTGTTAACTCCAGCAGCAGTGTATTCAGACAGAAACCTGGCTGACGATTTGGACACAAAAGGAGTAAACCAAAACACCCACAATTCTCCCTTCCCAAGAGAGGGCCAGGTCTTTGTAAGAGGTTTCCTAACGCCAAGACTGTAAAATTATGGACTCAGTCCAGTTTCGCTTTGTCCTTGTAATTAGGGGAGCTTAGGAGTTTGAAACACACAGTCAAAAATGTGGATAAGGCTGTAGTGAAAGATGCACCTGTCGCTATCCCCCCTTTCCAAAGCAGTTTTTTTTTTTTTCTTTTAAAACTGGGACCGATTGCAGTATTTATTTTACTCCGCGCGTATTTCTGTCGCCTGACTCACTCTCATCTGGATCAATGTGTGGAGGCGAGCATCGGTCCATGTGGAGCTGTGAGAAACTGCAGCACTTTTTAGGCGTTTTATTGCGAACCTCTTCCAAGAACCTGAGAAGGACAGCAACAGCGCTGCTGATGTTGCAGCCAATGTTGTCGGGAAACCGTTTCCCTGGGGCGCTCCGCGTTCCAGCCGGCATAAAGAGGCTGTTTTACAACGCCGTGAGGATTGTTCGGGCAACTTTACAGCGGACAATATTAATGCTGGTTTGCTTGTCATACGACATCAGCGCCCAATAAATCCTTGCTAAGCTGCTGATAACTTTGAGCGAGATAGAGCAGTGGCTAGGCTAATGTAAACAGCGATGCCCGAGGTCCAAGCTTTGCGACTGAACCTCTGCATCCTCTTCGGCACCTTTTCAGAATGAGCCACAATGAGGTCACATGAGCTGGTGAGATTTTAAAAAGGTTAAAACGGCTCTGTTGTAATGAGTGCTTGATGCAGAGATGTGAATGACTATCGAAGAGGGGGGAAATTGGATGTAGTCCAATGCCTTAAAATGCGATCTTTCCAGTGGAAACATCCCAAATGATCACACTGGGGGAATTAAGTCCTGGCTCTGGATTTGGAGACCAGGGCCAGAGTCTTGTCAGAGCCGCTCGGTGAACGGCTATAAAACAATCTGTGAAAATGAGTGTGGGGGAACCAGGAAGTTGTGTAACACAGAACTCCAACGGCTACGAATCCGCTCCACGGGAGCTCATTTCCCAGCGCAAAAATGTCCCTCCTGACCAGCAATTGATGAATGGGCGCTAGCCACAATAAATTAACATTACCATTATTAGCAATGTTCTATTATGGGTTTGCCCATTGATGAGCTTTATCAGATTTTGGAAACTGTTTGATAGATGGTAAAGCTGTTGCTACTGTTTTTACTTGTTTTCCCTTCTTCCTGCTTTGTAGTCAAAAATATATAAATTGTAATGAAGCCTGTATGATTAGAAAGTCATTTGAGTTAAAATAGTCCAACGTAAAGGTATACATTTTCCTACTACTATCTACTCAATACTCTGAGAATAAACCTCTAAACCACCATGATCCATTCCCATCAATTACCATTCTTACAAGCAGAAAACAGTCATATACCTTTCTTTTTTTACTTTATGCCTCAACTCTCTATAAATCATGGCCAAGCAGTACTGCAAGAGGTAATGTAACAGGAACAGGTGAGTTGTGGGTTTCAAACAACAGGAGTTATTCATGGTAAATATGAATGCATTAATTTTTCAACTGCACAAGCTGGGAATAAACCACCAGTGTCCTTAAAAAGCCTAATAAATATCAATGCTCACACTGTCATACAGTACCAGGCAAATGTTTTGACATAGCTGTTATATTTATTTTTTTATTATTTTACACACTTTAGAATAATAGTAAAAACATCAAAACCATAAAATAATACAAATGGAATTATGCAGTGACCATAAATGTGTTAAACAAATCAAAACAAATTTTAGATTCTTCAAAGTATACATATATATTTAAAAGAAAAAAATCTAAAATTTTTGGAAAGAAATTCATACATAGGAATCAACTTCACAATTTATATTTGTCTAAGAAACAAATTTCGAGTATCTAAGCCTAAGTCTTTAGATCAAAATGTCTTTGAATACATGTTTCCCATACTCTTTACAAGGTGTGTCCAAGCTTTTGACTGGTACTGTACAGCTGAAGAGACACTACTGACAACAATGTTTCATGTCCAGCATACGCACACTAGCACCTGGGGTTGCTCTGTGTTTTGCTTTGTTTTGTGTTAAAGCATCTTTTAATAATAAAACAAGCATTTCATTTTCATTTCAATTTTAAGAAATCAAAGCCAAGCTCTGCTCCTTTCATCTATATTTGCCTCTGAGGCCTTTAATCCACTCTTGGAACACAGAGGGCTTTAGTGTACACGGGCACAATAACTTTCCAATAACTCATGCTATTGCTGCGACCATCATGTCAAAGAAATGAGGGGCAAAAAGGCAGACCTTTCGAACATGAATTACAGAGGGAAAATAAAGGGAAGGACCCTCTGACTGATGGGTGCAGGGGTACTCTGGTGTTACTGAAGGACAGACTTGTGCACACACGCAAACACGGCTTCTCAGTGCCCCCCACATGAAAGATGGCAGTCTTATGTGAAACCTTTTCATTAAATTTCATTATGAGTTCAAAGAAGAGTCTCGGAGGCCTCTTTTTCAAGAGAAAATATGCTTTTATGAAGAAGCCTCATTGAAAACACACAGCTGCTTTGAACAAGGAGGCAGCCTAGGAAGACATTTTTTAGAAGGGGAAAAAAGCCTCAGAATTAAGTCTACAAAGGCCTGTGTCTGAGGAGTTTAATAAAGTCTCACTGTAGTCCACCCCATCCCCTGTTTAGAACTTGCCTATTGAGCTAACCTAACAAAGGAAGGATCAAACTACCAAGAGAAAAATAAATTAAATAAAACTCAACAACACTTTGGCAATAAAGGTTTCTGTGTGTGTGTGTGTGTGGTGGGGGGGTGTCACACAAATCTGCTAGTCTTTCTTCTCTGACAAAAGATTGCTCTAAAAAACAAAAAGCAAATCAAACAAATGCATTTGTGATTCTTTGGTCTGTCAGTCTAGTGCAAACTAGTCTAGTGCAGTCTAGTGAAGCAATTCTGAATACTTGTCATTTATATGCAATTTATGTCATTTTGAAAAGTCTCAAAATAACTATGCATTTTGTTTGGGATTTCATATTTTCAACTAATTAAAATATCATTTCATCTGACAACAGCTCTGGGTGAATGAAGTTCTTCCAATCTCACGACAGCAGTGAATTGTAGTGATATGAATGGCTAATTCTTACAATATAAGCTCTGTATACAGCCCCTGAATGAGGGTGCCTGGTGTGAGACAGTAAAAAAATGAATAAAAACACTTATGGTCATGCCCAGCCCTTATCATGTGCAGAGGGCTACACATCTCTCTGCAAACATTCATTGAAAGCTGGGCTGTGTTCCAGACTGCTCCTCTCCAAGATTTCTCACCTCTGTGACATTACAGAGTGATCACCTTGGTGACCAGGGAGGAGGGGAGGACAGTGAAATGGGGTTCATTATGGTATGTTCTTGATCATCATAAGATATCCCCCCTGCATGTTAAAATAAAACACAATATACTGTAGACATTTACTCACAGTCTAACATAGTCATTCAAAACAAGAATTTATTGTTAATGTGGTCACTGCAAATAACATACTCAGTAAAACAGGGACTTGGGGTATGCATAGAAATGCCAATACAGGCAAAGATTTTAGCTCATGATCATAGAATGTGTGAAAGACAATTTTACAGGATAATTGATTTTAATGAAACAGAGTGAAACTCCGGAACCAAAGACATGAAACTCAAAACCACTACACTTCATTCAGGGGGATTAGAACATGTTTGTTCCCATGTTTTAATGATTCTTGTTTAACCATTTCTCTATGCTGAGATTTCTGGCCATGAAACACAGAAAACACCTCATGAAAGCGTTCATTGTTTTACGCTCTGTTCAGCGGCATTTTGGGTTCCAGAGGGTGGAAGCAGCCCGTAGGATGGAGGCTTTGCCACTTCCCCCTCCTGTTACGGAGTAGCGCAGTTGAGGCAGCACTTTGGAACGCAATTCAGGTTTGATCCTGCATGGCGTGTGGGGTCACATCCCAAAGGCATGGAGTAGCATCTTGGCACACACACGCACCCCACCTTCTTCACCTGTTTCTTAACTGCCAAGCAAGTGCAGGACCAGCATACAGTATCGTGGCAACTTTAAATGCAGATTCAGGAAAGCTGAACAGCGAAGCTAAACTGGGTTTTTCCACAGGATAAAAAAATGCCACACACCATCGCCCTATGAGAGCTGTTTCTGGCATCCTCCTCCCTCTCTATCTCTACCTCTCTGTTCTCATTTTTGTCTTTTTCTGTTTGTCCATGAATCCCCCCATCCCTAACCCTAACCCTAGGGATTCAGGGATTCAGCAGGGGATTGAACCAACAACACATTGTGGACAAGCCCATCTACAAGCCCATCCAGTCCACAGATACTGGTGATACTGGTGTTGTACATTTTGTACACTCTGCGCCGTCTCACCCTGGGCCGGCAGGCAATATGAAAGCATTCTGCTCAGGTTTTTAAAAACAAATGCAGAATGCAGATATTTATGCGCCATCTTACGCCGCTGATCCCGGGGCTTTAGGGGATTGCTGATGCTATATGTAATATGCAGTAAACAGGCTCTTAATAAGACGCAGGCCTGCCAGCCCCACCTCGTCCGCCGCCAAGGCCTCCACGCGTACTGTTCGCATGTAACTGGAGGCACTCGGGAAATGACAACAGTCTTTGTGACTGTTTCAAGGGCGACACACACTGTCTGCATTAGATGAAGGGCCAAACCACAGCACTGCTGCTGATGTGACTTCTTAAGGGTGATTCACTGTGTTGCTATAGCGATAGCTCATGAAACTTGGGTAGTGCTTTAATCCCCTCCATTATCTCAGCGCACATTAGAAAAAACCTCTAAAGGGTGTGATCATCATGGGTCAAATCATTTAATAATAATTTAATCAGACAGTTCACACATGAATGACCAAGGGATGAAACTGTTGGTTTTGTTCCCCAAGTAGCTACCATTGAATGTTGGTTTTAACCAAAGCAAATTTCTATGAGTGATTCTGCACTGTAAATGGATACATTGCATTAAAAAGTGGAAAGGGAACAGATTCAGTTTTCAGCTTTTTAAGCAGAGGCTTTCTAAAGCAGGTTGTCAGAACAGGCTACTTAGATTCATGCAATCTAAGTAGCCTGTTCATGCAATCTTTCATGCAATCTTGGTAGGTGACATGTGTCAACATTATCAGCTTCTAGAAAAGGATTTTGCGCAAATGTGAACACGCAACTCTCGTGTAAGAAGCAAGCTTGCTGAGATTAGATTGGTTTAAATCAAACACGTACTACTACCATTTCATCCCAATGCCAATATTAAATCAGATCAGACAACAAAACCAAGCATGTGTGAGATAAGGTATTTAATCCTCTAAGGCTTCAGCTGCATCAAGATGAACTGAATTTCTGATTATATCATTATGCAAGGAAAACTGCAGGGGTATCCTGGCTTCATTGGGCTCAGTCCCCCCTCACCTCCACTACTTATCATCAAATATCAGATCTACAAAAATCAAATCTGGACTGAAATAATAAGCTTATTATTCTCTCACTGTCCAAATACCTAACACTGTATTTTTAAGGTGCAAAATGTAAAGGCAGTTTTGAATATGAGTGTTTTGAAAAGTATGATAGTAGAGTAGAAGAGGTATGGGAAGCCAGCAAAAGGGGAGTCTGGAAAGTAGATAATGGCTCAAGTGTTGTGTGTCTCCAGGAGAGCAGGATCAGAGGCAAGAGGCAGCCAGTAACCCCCAGTACACACATTAAAAATATCACAGTGTTTTTACCAATGCTTCTACAAGTCTACATTAATTTGTGATGAAGCTAAAAGTGTACATTTTCTGCTGATATATATATATTTTTTGTTTGTTTCATTTGGCAAGAACTAAAATGAGGCTTTCTTCTGAGAACAAAAACCCATAGAATGTGTTTGACCAGTCCTCCACAAAGAACTTACTGAGGCCAAATGACTTTCTGTGTTTATTGATGTGGCCAACAAAGTGCCTGTTTATTTTAAAAATCCTTATTGGTATTCACCATTAAAGTTAAAGAGTATTAGTTATGCCACAATTAGATATGCAGCGATATATACTCAATTTAAAAATTGTGATCATTTTTCAGCCCGTCATAGGGTGCCCTGTTAGATGAATGCCTGGGCATTGAACATAAGACTGTTTGAATTTCTCTCGGAAGTACTCCCACGGAATCTCAGACGTTCTCTCTGTTTAGCTTTGTGCTCACGCTCATCAGAAAATGTTTATTGGCCTTGTCTCAAAGACATCATCATCTTAAGACAGTCTACTCCTGGTGTTACACTGGCTTTTGTATAAAAAAAAATCAGGCTTTGCTGAGTGCCAGCTTTGTGCTAAGGACTCCATGTGGGGAAGGATGTTTGAAATGAGATGAGGTCTATATGCTTAGATCACACAGTCTGTGGCAAGACGCTTTGTGTGACCACAAATCTCCCTAGACCATGTCCTGACAGCAAAAAGCAACCTGGAAGAGAATTACCCTTCAGGGAACTTGTCAGGAGTGAACCTTAACCATAAGAAATACACATCTGACACCCAAATACAAATTATGTGAATGTGAGCTCATATGACCTTTAAGGTCAAGAGACCAGCATGCAAAGAACAGTAAATTAAGACCCTGAGTTCTGTGTGAAACAGTGTTTTCAGGTGATAAACATGTCTGAAAAAGCAAGCGTTGTACATGTTAGGAAAATAAATTGCCCAAGTGGGTAGATTTTAGAGGTAGTACATTAACTTTTCAGTGCTGTCATATTTCAGGGGAGAATGAATGGATAAATTATTAAGTAAGTGCATGAAGAGCTTCCTTAATCCTAGCTGTTCCACAGCCACTAGGAAAGACATCCTCACTGAGGTGATTACGGGATGGATAACTTGCCACCCAGCTCAGGGGTCTGGAGACACATACAGCCTTCTGGAATTCCTATTTTTGGTCACTTGTAATGCTTCCAATCATTGGCTGAGGGGGTCACTGTAGATTCATGACATTAATGAGGGTTGTGGTCTGTTCTGTGAAACATGTGCATCTGCTCCCATTCAGACTGCCAGTCAACATATGCTGGCTCAGGTATGATAATCTCCACCCACACATTTATGGGGGAGACCTGTTGATGATATTATGGGGTGAGGGGTTCCCATGCAAATCACATGTTGAGAATATAATTTAGTATATGTGTCTTTTAGCTCAATCAATATATTGATTGATATATATGTTTGCCACTTTGGTACATTGCAATGCATTTCTGCTTTGTACTTGCTATATATATTCTTGGGCTAAGCAACATATTTCTCAATATATTACAACAGATTTAATTTTTGTATGGGATGAGCAGGGGTGTGTGAATATTCTACTTCTAAGAAAACCAAGGAGAGGGATGCACACAGATCAGGCACATGACATGTGACATCATGGTTAAAAGAGACAGCCCATTGGTCCACTCCGGTAGGGCGGAGCTGTGTGGCCTCCGTGTGCCTGGGTGGAGAGATCTAAATGACAGCATGCGTGTTTATGTGGTCCCTCCCTGAATGGGGATGGAAGGCTGCTAGGGGCCTGCCAAAGCCTGCGGGGCAGAGTGAGGTACATAAATCAAACAGTAATGAGGTTTTATAATGGTGTAGGCCACCATTTCGGCTCTCTGGTCACCTCAAGTCTTTATTTAGTCTGAAAGGTATAAACAACAGCAGCAGGCAGTGTTTTACTAAATGTGTATACTGTGTGGTGCTGTGTTATATAGGTTATACAGTGCGTATTGAGAACATACCTCACATGGCCACATTGCTTATCAATACAACAATATATCAGCACAACAGTGCATTGATGTCTTTAAAGAGTTGGACATACCCTTTGTTTCCATGGTGACATTCAGGTGTAGACAGCGTGTATATAAATAAAGTGTGCTGGCATGGGGGCAGAACCAAGTCCCGCCCCTGCCACCCCCCCACCTCACGCTTTATTTATATACACACTTTTTGCCCGCAAGCGCAGCCCAGAACCATCTGTTTCTCCTTGGACCTGCGGTCACATCACTGTAACATTCCACATCAAAGCCACACAAAGCCAGCAGTCCAGCAGAACACACACACACACACACACACACACACACATACACACACACACACACAGCACAATCTGAATTCAATCATGGAAAAAAATCTGTCCACCTCATTTAGGGATATTGAGAATGAATAAATCCAAGGCCCTGGCCATCAAATTGTGTGGAAGTGCTTTGAAAGCAATCCACCCCCCTTTCCTGAGGTGCCCCCATAAGGCCTTAATAAGGAAGGCCCCTGACATGAAGTCATAAAAACAGAAATACACATGGTTATCTTTACATATGCACAGCAAGTCTTTTTAATACTAATAACTTCAAAATGGGGGTGGCCACACGCACATGTGCATGCACACACAGACACACATGGCCAGACACACACTCGCAAATCCATATACACAAATATATATGCGTGTGCTCACAAACACATATATAAACACACACAAACTCACACAGACGTACACACATGCTTAGCTGTCCTGTGTTCCTCTGGGCTGCTGGCTTTGTGTGGCTTTGATTGGAATGCTACAGTGATGTGACCGCAGGTCCTGAGCAGAGGACCAGAGCCAGACGAGCTGGAGTCTGGAGCCTGATATCACAATGAAGGGAGGCAGAGGCCCCTCCCCCCCGAATCAGACAAATACATGGGCCTAAAATGAAACCCCCCCCCAACAGGAAGTGAGGAATCTTGTCCCGCCTAACTGCTAAGGAAACTGCTGTGACTGAACTGAAAAAACAGGATCAAATAAAAAGGGTGGTGTGTGTATGGGAAGCTCCCATTGTGGGTAGCTCCCAGTGTGCCGTAAACCAGCAGCTCTGGCACCATGTGGGCCTGCAGCTAAAAGCATTCTGTCTACATACAACAGAACCCCAATGGTTGGAATCCACGCTTCATCCGTTCTGCCGAGTCCCTCTCTGTCTTCAAGAAATATCTAAGACACAGCTCTTCCGCTCTCACCAGAGTACCTGAAACACTACCACCTAAATGAAGTTTTCATGTCTCAAAACTGTTTCCTATTAAACTATGAAAAATGTAATCTGATGGTTTAACGCACTTGTTATCTCTACCAACTAGCTTGTACATTGTCTGGCCAACCATTGAAACTTGGCCATGCAGTGTTTCTAATATTGCTGACTCTTTATGGTTTTTTTTTGCTTGTGTTGTACTCTGCCTCACTTGTAAGTCACTTTGGATAAAAGTCTATGCCAAATGAATAAATGTAAATGTAACCAGGTCTTACACTCTCAATACACATCACATTCTGACCTATTCCTCTCTGCACTGCACCAGAACCACAGGACCGCCAAATTCATAGATCACTGGCTGCTTTGAAGGCATCTGAGTTCAGTCTTTGGGAAATTTGTGTGGGAAAAAAAGCTATTAATCATGTTTCCACATAGCCAGCTCTGAAAATGTCACTGGTTCCATTATCCTTCTGCTGTTAGCTGATGGTGCTTAAGATAACCTGCGTTCTGTCCAAAATAGGCAACAGAACATTTGTAACTGTGAAGTCCTGGGTTTGAAATCAGTCTGACACTTCACGTGCCACTTTATGTGAGAACAAATGTATGGGCAAGTGAGACTGTTTGGCTACAAAAAAATATTTTACAGCTTACAACATTATGAACCATATGGATCATCATCAGACTCAATATAAGGCCAGGCAGACATGCAGCTTGCTGTTGGCTGCTGAACGGAAGTGACGTGGAATCTTTGGAGCAGAACCGCAAGGAATAGAAAAAGATCCATCATTTCCCACCGGGGAAATGTCAAAGGTGATGTCTGTTGTCAAAGAGACCATGACTGGGGAGTCCTGTATAGCATATTTTCAACAAGTGCATGTCTATCATCTCTTATATATAAAATGGTTTATTAACTACAGTTAAATTAAATTTATGAAAACACCCCCAAACCTATAATTATCATTTTTTATAACTCTAACTAAAGCTCAAACAAGTCACACTGAACACCATAATAGAATGACCTACCCTATGCTGTCATTCAGTGACAAGACCCAATCAAAAGAGTTTACTTTCTTAGCACTATGACTGGTTTGAATCAGTGAGTGCACTGAAAACATGAAATAGCTCTGTCCACTTTTGGGGTTCATGAAGTCTCACCCAGCAAGGTCTTCCTGACCCCATACACCAATTTACAATAACATGCTGACCCTGGTTATTCCACCGTAGAGCTAAAGAATCAATAAAGGTCAGGTGATGCAGTCTTAGAGTGAAAAGGCAGAACTGGTTTACACCTGAGCATAGATTCATTCTGTCAATCATTAGCTGTATGTTACATTACATCATTTAGCAGATTGTCTTACTCAGAGCGACTTCCAACTAAGTGCATTACTATGCTAAGAGTAGTTATCGCAAGGTATTACAAGAGGATAAGAAGATACAAGAAGATACTAGTTAAAAGCTAAGCTAGTGTAGAGTGCCTTTTTTGAGTGATGCATTTAAGATAGCTAGCAGTTTTTAAAATATAATATTTAAAAATATGACTAAATAAATTCTAACTAACTATACTAACTAAATAAATAAAACTAAAAAATAAAAAAGAAAAATACTGAAAAGAATTAAGGGGTACTACCATGGCACAAACATAACTTTATGATGTTATACTGCAGTTACTTGGAATTATTTGTATAGATGGGGAAGTAAACAAAGAACAAAGTAATAATTAAACTGAAATATTTTTTCCACAGCTGTAAATTGGTACTCATCACCAAAACCATGACATTTTCTTAAGTATTGAAAAAAGCAACACTTGTTTAACCTTATGGCGAAGATGGCTATGTTCTGTCATCTCAGAATTTGTGGTTGAGGTGAATCCTAGCCTATGATTGTGACAAGGATATTCACTGAAGGCTTAATCACTGCTGTCATGATACAAAGCAGCAGATATTATTCTAATGAAGACGGGGAAGAACATACCGCATAGTAAAGATTAGCCATCTAAGACTTAGTCTTAAAGGGTTGACTTTCAGAATCAATGACTGAGTCTGTGTTTGTCCTCCTGTGTTGTCTTTATTCCAATGCCATAAAAAATCCTTGGTTTTGGAAGAATCATTTAATTACTCCTGGAGATTACTTAGCGCAGAAAAACGTCAGAGAGACTCCACGGAAGGGGACTTCATTGCCACATGGGAACATTTTTGGAAAACAAACGCCAGAAAGACATTCCTAATCCAAATCTAGATTTATGCATCTCTGCTGTTAATTTGTCTGCAACCCAGATGCCTGCCGTATTGAAATTTGGTTCTGGCATGACAATTAGTCGCATAGTTACATCTGCGGTTTTCGGCCCCTTTTTCAGCTTCGGCTCCATTTCAGTTTTCCAGGGTGGAGCTTAAAATGTAGCTGATAGTCCACATGTTTACTGTGATTGTTGCCTACACATTACTTGTAACTGTATTATACATGCTCTTTATTGCATTCACTGTTACTCTTGTAAACATTTAACTGTAACTCTTGTCAATATTCACTGTGACTATAGTCTACATATTTACAGTAATTGTAGCCAACATATTCACTGTAACTGTAGTCTGCAAATGCACTGTTACTGATATATGCGTGTTTAGTGTAACTGTCCTCTATATTCACTATAACTGTAGCCAGCATATTCACTATAATTGTAGTGTGCATATTCACTGTAACCACAGTCTATATATTCACTATAACTGCAGTCTACACATTTACTGTAACTCTAGCCAACACAGTCACTGTAAATGTCTCCATATTCACTAAAAATGTTATCTACATACTCACTGTAACTGTAGTCTACACATTTGCCGTAAGTATAGTCTACATATACTTGTTTTCACACATTAATTGCCTCATGTGAAAACATATACTGGAAAAATAGTTTTTTGAGAAGCTGTTGCACGTTTTGTACAGTTCTTTTATTTCTGAAACAGTAGCCTGCTTTGCAGTATTAATACAATATATCATCAGAATATTACCTTCCACATTTCTGAAAGGTCTGGCAAATATACTGTATATCCTTCACAATTTTTCAGCATGAACACTAGCAAGGAATTGTAAATCTGAACCAAACCATGACACACATCCATGCAACTGATAGACCTTGTACAGTCATAGAGTAGGTTACTGGACATTTGGTCAAAAGAATTTCGTTACAGACGGTTCTCTTTTCAATCAGTTCTTGTGCTGCTGTTAATCTGAATTATCTATGAGGATAATGTGTCATAATATTCTGCAAACATTGTCAGTACTCTGGCCCCCTTGCTGTTGTTTTGGTGTTCTCCCCATCTGACTATGTGGTCCATGTGGTTTTGTTTACAGTTCCCATGTGTTCCAGCCCTGCCTCGCTCTCCGCCCTGTCCCCGCCCACCTGATTGCCTCCACCTGCCTGCCTGTCCACCTGCATCCTATCTCCTCATCAGCCCCAGGCCTTTATATTCCCTGCTTGTCTCTGTCTTGTTGCCAGTTCTTCTTGGTTTTGTCTCTGCCTGATTATTTATTTGTTGTTTATCCCGCTCTGACTTCTGGCCACGTCCCTGTCTGCCATCCTGCCTTGGTTGCCTGATCTGCCTGCCTGCCCAATTTGACCCAGCCTGTTCCTGCTTTTTGATTTCTACTCTTTGTTGATTTTACATCGGACTACCTTCCTGGTTTTACACCCTACCTGTTCTCCCACTACGAACTTGTCCTACAATCTCAATAAACCTGAGCTTGGTCTGTGTGTGAGTCCATGCCTGCGCTCTGGCAAACATACTCTCCACCCTACCAAAGTGTGGCTTTTTACATTTACATTTATTCATTTAGCAGATGCTTTTATCCAAAGCAACTTACATAGGATACAGTTCTTTACAATGTTATCCATTTATACAGCTGGATGTTTACTGAGGCAATTGTGGGTTAAGTACCTTGCCCAAGGGTACAGCAGCAGTGTCCCAGCGGGGATCGAACCTACAACCTTTCGTTTACGAGTCCTGCTCCTTAACCACTATGCTACACTGCCACCCTTTTTAGATTTGATTATGGTGGTAACATACTGACAAAATGGAGATGTGGAGAGAAACAAAGAAAATACTCAATAAATCTAAATAAAAACAATTTTTTTTGCAGAACCATAACCAGAAACGATAAAAATCAGTCAGATACTACATTAGTACATTCCACTACTGCAACAAAATCATGTAGTAGACTTTTTAAAGGAAATGAAGTATGAAGTCTTTTTGTTTTTCTGTGTCATTTCAAAATATGGTTAATTTTGTCCCTTCTGAGGTTTTAATGGGGCCCACACATAGAAAGTGACGTTTGTGTGACATGACCCTAGACAACAGGAAGCTGCCTTCCATCACCTTCCAGGCGAATTTTCTTTGAAACACACTAATCCAGGTGCACTGTGACACGGGCAGTGAAAATGAAGCACCAGTTGGTAAGTACTTGGTACTTGGTAAAATCACTGAAGTTCCTTACAAAGGTCTGCTAGAGAGTACAGTAACAAACCTCAGTCACATTGCCATGTCCTGTTGAGCTTGTTCCCGATGTGGTTTCCTAAGCGCATGGTCGAACGCATCTAATTGTTCAACTGGCCTTGGAGGACATCCCTGTGTTTTTTAGATGTCTTACGTTGTTCCAGCCAAGAAAGGTCGACAGAGTATTCCATCATACTGTGGCATCAACACAGAATGTCATTGTGTGGCTATTTTACTTTGTAAGAAATGAGCTAAGTATTACTAAAGCAGAAATAAAACATTAGGGATTCTCATAGCAGCAGAGGACAGAGCTGAGGGCCGTCTGTATTTGGGGCAGGGGGAGAAAGAAAAATGAGAAGGAAGGAGGAAAGGAAAGGAAGAAATGTTAAAGGAAAGAAAGACAGATAGAAAGGAAATACAGAACTTATCTCTGAGCTCACAGTTTTAATAACAAATACTGGGGAAATTGGTTGGAAAACAGTGACTGGCAGATTAGTGATCATTACAGGCAGTTTGACAATGATCTCGTTCATGATCTAAAGTTACAATTTTTTTATTCCACTGTTAATTGATTTATGAAACAATTTCTTAATTGGCAATACGTGACTTTAATTGAACTAACAGTCATTTAAGTGAGCTTAATCTTGACATTGTTGTCCTGAAGGCTAATTTTCAAATTTGCTTACTTTTATTTCCAGACAGGACAGATAAAGTTGCAGATAAATAGAAAGACCACATCAGTTTGTGGTGTCTAACTTCAGTTTCCTTTTTCCATTAGGTGACCCCCTTCAGAGGAAGCTGATGAGGATATATCATTTTACCCTTTCTGTGTGTGCACTGTCCTGTTGGCCCTGTAAATAAATGCTGGAGGACTGTGACTTCACTGTCACTGTCACTGTCACTGTCACTCTTGAACAGCCATACATTGTGTTTCACAGTACTGAACATTTATGGTGTACTTTATATGTGTAATACAGTAGTAATATGTGATGAATATTTTGCTTAATGTAGTATTTATCTACTTTTTTTACAAAATATTTGAGTGTGGCCAAGCGTCAGGCTTTTGGGGACGTAACTACTACACAACAAGTTGAGGTCTATGAAAAAATAGTGTTCAACTCCGATTTACAAGGGGATTTCCATTGTGCCATAAAAGTGGAGACTGACTGGACTTTATTGGCAACTGAATCAGGGAGAACGATATGGCAGTGAAACCGTACTAATCCAGAGGTGGAAAGAAGTGGCCTTGTTGGCTTATTACAACTATGTGTCCGTGTCCACTATACATCCAGATCTATATTGACTCTGCATATTTGTTAATATGAGGAAAGGGATCGCTTTGTGTCACTGCATGGCCTCTATCTGTAAACAGATAAATCACACATGTTCCTGTCCTGGCTAGTGATGATGTCCTTTGTTGTATTCTACCCAGCAGGGGTAACCCTTTACTGAGATCCCTCCACTGGCTCCCGGTCGCAGCCAGGATCCGCTTCAAAACCTTCACCCTCACCTTTTCTGCTGCAATAAAGACCGCCCCGACCTACTTCTAGGACCTCATCCTACCCTCTGCACCCGCTCGACAACTTCGCTCCGCTACATCCGGACGCCTCGCTCCTCCCACCAACAAAACAAAAGGCCCACACTCCTCTCAACGCCGCTTTTCCATCTCCCCATGAACTCCCCACCCCCCTGAGAACAACTCCCTCACTCCAGCCTTTCAGATGTGGGCTGAAGACACACGTCTTCAGACTCTACCTGGACTGACACCCTTGCCATTTGACCTTGTAAATCTAAGATTCTTGGCTCATACTTGTAGCACTATCTCTTACGTTGTATTTGTAGCACATTTTTGCCTAGGAAAGCAGCACTTTACTGTCCCAGTGACTGTATTTGATATATGCAACCTTAGTTTGGATTAGTTCTGTCTTGCTACACTGACTTTGTGCTCAGCTTCAGCACTATCTGCTTTGTATGACCTGTACACATCTTGCCCTTGTGCCTGTTGTTTGCCCACTATATGCACTTTTGTACGTCACTTTGGATAAAAGCGTCTGCTAAATGAACAAATGTAAATGTAAATGTAAGTATTTAGAATGAATACACAGCACAGGAAGTTACCGATAAATATGCAACTTTATTGAGTGCATCACTCTGTCAATCCAAACTCATCAGACAGGCTGATGACAGGCTGAAAGGCTATATCGGTGTCACTGTCTGAGCTGATGTAGTGTGTCACATGACCAGTGTTAACACATACAATGTATTCCCAATGTGCCACGTCCCCTACCCCCTCTCAAATGCACATGCAGAACACCTGCTGCTGCAGAATTCAGGCAGAGTGCGCATGAAAGAAGAGAAATGAAAGAAAGAAATGCGTACGAAAAGGTGCCCAAAGGCTAATTCCCGTCCCCTCATGCAGCCACCCGCACAGAGGTGTCTCTGAACCCAGCAAGGTTAATGGGTTCAGAGAGCAAAGTCAAGGCCTGCAGGTCAAGAGGTCAGCGCCGGCCCCAGAAGGCATCGCAGCTATAGAGGAGCCACTACGCTTTCCCGTTCTCCCCCTTCTCTCCAGCTGTTTCTCCCTCTCTCACTCCATCACTCCCTCTCACCCCCCTCTCCATTTCTCTCTGTTTTCACATTCTCCCTTTCTCTTTGCTCCCCTGCAGCTTTTGGAAACTGTTGGACACACACTGAAAGAGGGATGGTGGGGTGGCTGGAGGACTGTAAACCTGCCGGAGTGAGACACGCTGCTCACTATTAGATGAAGGCACTGGAGAGCTGCCGTGGCACAATCTGCACTACATCCATACAGTTGCCAGGGATTCTTACACATCTGTCTCCATTAACTTAAAGACATCCAGATTTCCCTTCTGTAACTATTACACCTTTATTTCACTGTGCTTTAGATGGCCACTGTCTAAAAATATCCATTCATTGGTTCAGTGTTGACTGTAGTTTTCATGTCATTTATGGGATATGGTGTTGCAAATAGGAGAGAGAAGTTATTCTGCCTTGCTGAGTTACAGAACTAACCCAAAATGGCCATTTTAAAGGCTGAGGCAAATATGCATGGAATGAACAGCAAAATGATGCCTGAGAACCTGTTCAACTCCAAGGCAAAGTTATTACTGCACTTCAGAGTCTAAAACCAACCAGTCACCAAGAGGGGTTGGTTTTGAGGTGAAAGCATGGGCAGGTCTCTGTGCAGAGATAAAGATAGTTTATAGACTGGTTGATGGGTTTTACTCCTACCCTCCAGACCAAAAAGTGTAACTGTGGTAATATGAGTTCTGTAGAACTCCTCCATGCATTTTGAGGGGGTCATAAATGTTTGGTCTCTGGCTTTGTCCATTGAGCTTCCATAATTGTAGTCTTCTTCACACCAAGAGCATGGTAGATGTTGTTGGCAGAAAATAGCTCTGTGGCAATGCTGTGTTAAGTCACATGACCCAGCTGAAAGGGTAAGTAAACCAGACTCACACTGTAGAAAGCCCTGTAAGTTACACGTTACACATAATATTTACACGTGGCCTGAAAAATGCAAATGCGAATGCAAGAGAGAATAAATTTCCCTCTTTGACTCCTGCTTTCCCTTGTTTCGGAATCATTCACTAAATGACAGATAGTTTCCCTGTTCATGGTGAGAAATCTCATGATATCATCATCCAAGCTCTATTGTGGCCCTTTCCCTACAATGGCCTTGGTGAAATGGTGAAAACTGGGCCTTGGCAGCCCTCAGCCCCCCAACACTACCTTTCTCTACTGCTGCTTTAACTCCTCCAGCACTGAAGACATGAGCCTCCATGTCTTGTTTACCAACACCAGTTGAACAGATGGGACATTTGGTCCATGTCCTCGAACAGGGAACGCTGTGGTCCAGTCCGGCTTCATCCAGATACGTGAAAGCTTGTTTTCTGCGCTTGATGCGACCTCTATATTTAGATGTGACCACAGAGTGGCGAGCGTAGGTGCTGTGCTTTTACGAGGGAGACATATTAGGGCAAGGGAGGAGCACAAGTACAAACACAGATGGCTGGAAAAGGCAGCCATGACGCACACCCATGGGCGCCACTCTTACAGCTTTTAGAGCTCCAAAGGTTGTTCTCCAAAACAAGGAAAAGCGTGATTACCATTTCATATGTATTCCTAAATAGAGCATGGATGGGCAGGCTCAGAGAACCATATTGCTTCCTGACTTTCATTCTCTCTTTATTGTAATGTCATAATAAGAACAGGAAGTCATCTCGCCTGGTGTTCTAGGGGTAAACCGGTCACTTATTAGAAAGTAACTTACACCTGCAGGATATCAACCCTCCACCCCATGAACCAGAACTTCTCACTTCTGAGTCGGAGTTAGAAAATGTGTCAATAAGCATTTTAAAATTAAGCCCAGAGAAAGAGTGTGTAGTCACACATACCAAACACCCACTGACTCAATGGCCCATACAAATCTAATTTGTGCATGCTTGGTTCATCTGACCAAACTCTGTACTTACCCATAGAAGCACATTCTGCATCTGGCTTTCATGGATAGTTCAAAAACAATTTTAAAAACACTTACTGGCACCAGGAAAGATAATGCTTAGACAATGGTACTTACATAGTTTTATTTCATGTAAAAGGGTAGACAGCAGGGAAACTGCATGTACTTGTTTTCAATTAGAGCTTGTATTAAATTAGATTTGCCCTCTTTCTGGTGATAGCAATCAGTACCTCCAAAAACCCACATACCTCAACAGTTCATGCAGCCCAATAAAGACAGACGTGTGATGATTTTAGCAAAAGTGGTATTTACAGGAGATCACAGAATTAAATTTTCCTCACTGAACCAAAAACATTGACATTGGTAGTGAAAACTTTCAAATTAACCAAAGGAAGATATTCAGAGGCCAAGATTAACAGAACCACACAGGAGCGCTGTATGTTTGACTTCTGGATTTACAAGTTTCTACAAATGATTTCCATGTATTGTGGCCTGAAATGCAGTTTAAATGTGAATCAGACAGGTTCAGTCTTTAGCTGATGAGAGAATAATTTTGATGCTGCTGCAGGCAGGATCAGTATCTGGCAGAGGATGTGTACCAAATACATGGGACTGACAACGTCTTGGGTGGTGTGGGCTCTGAGTATTTAAATTGGAGGCTGCCTTGTGTTTTACCCAAATCCCAGAGGCATGCAGTGGTTCTGAGCCCAATTGCAGGGGAACTGTTTGAGAACAATTCAATCATTTTGGTATTTATTTTAGGGGTGGACGGTATAAACAGTATAGAAAGTATACCGGTATGAATTTGCCCTATGGTATGGATTTTGGCTATACCATGCTGACCAGTAGAGCCCTCACAGATCTAGGTGTAACTTCATCAAAAAGACACGATACTAAGCTTTATCTACATACACAAATCTTTGCTGACCTGTCAGTGATTAATCTTTTCTCAAGCATTAAAATATTGTTGTCCGGGACACCGTGAGCCCGGCAGCTGTATAGCTTATGGGACACCGTGAGTTTGCGGTACTGTCAGACGCGCACCCATTCTTTCTCGCTCACACACACAAAGCAGGAGCCTAACCTCACTAAATGTAGCCTACATACAATGACGTGAAAAAGCCCTTCAAAACCCCTATGTCCCACTATAATGGCCACCCATTAAAAGTCTATCTGCATGTTATTTTCTTTTAATAATAACGTGTTATTCTCTTTCCATTACTCTTGAATTATGCTTGCATTACTCTTGAATTATGCTATGCATTGTGTGTGCTATCAGTTGATCAGTTGTATAAGTTGAATAATTAAGACAGATAGGACGTCTTCACAGGCCAAGTGCTAGGGATGAGGGGAAATTAGTGTGCGCATGCAGGTGAACACGCCCTCGGACTCATCTAATTGCAAACTGCCACGATTTTTAGCTGCTGGAATAAACTTTCCTTGCCAATTATTCTCAGTCGGAAGATGTTGGTGGTTGCAAAAGGATTGCTTTCTTCTTCTTCGACAGAAAACTTTAATCCCTGAGTCAGTTTTTATTTTCACTTTGTGCAGCTTGATTTTATTGTATTTCATGAAAAAGTGTTTTTCAGAGATGGAAGTTACCTGAGAAAAGGTTTTGTATTTTGTTCTATTTATTTTTACAGTTTTGCACAATAAATGTTCTTAAAATACCTCTGTACTATGTGAAACATGTCCTAGTAATACAGTTAACAGTACCGTAATAGCTGCCATGCAGTTGCCATACCAGTGCTTTACCTCTTCAGAAGCATTTATATTGAAATTTTAAGAAAAACGAATATACCGTGATATATACTGTTACCGTCCGTGCTTCAAAGTATACGGTGATATAAATTTTAGGCCATACCGCCCAGCCCTAATTTCTTATTTGCATGTGTTATTGTTTCCCCCAATCTAGTCCACTGCATGTTGGATCTGCTTAATCCTTGTCAGAAACCTAACTCAGATCTATTTTTCATGGCTTTTAATAATAAAAATGCTCCTGATGCTGCTTCCACCCTCTCTCCATGTGGTTGATGCACTGCTTGCTTGTTTGTTCGAATTTCTGTCATGCTTGGGAATATCTGTTGGAATCTTTTGCCATAAATATCTGTATTTCATTATCAAAATACTTTATTAACGGTTTAAAGAGGTAATTAATCAGCCCCGTTACCACTGTCCTTTTCCGGGTTGCTTTATAATGCAAGTACGTTTTCCTCACCGGTGATAAGACCCACTTTGTCCCCTTGTAAGAACAGTATGAAATGGAGTGGTCACGCAGAATATCACATTTCATGCAGAATATCAGAACGTTGTTTTCTGTGCAGGGAGCGGTTTCATTCCATCAAGTGAAGGCGCAAGGTGAAAACAACTATCCAGTCGGGTCTTATCCTGAGAATCAAATCCTACTTATGAGCAACCCATGTAACGTTTATCTGTGAAAACGGCGGTTTCATGGGCAGGTGCAGTAGTCGTGCATTGAGAACTATGTGAAATGGTGATATGCAGCCCAGTGACAATTTCCCCGAAGGGAATTTTCATTGAAAAGAGCTTTAATCTATCTTAGATTCAAATTGGGCCATATACATTTGGACGATGTTGTGAACGAGATTGTAGAGAGCAGCCAACAAGGCAATCAGACATTCCTGGGAGAATTCCAACGCCGCTAACTTCGTCTGTTATTTGAGGTTAAGGCCCTAAGACTTCCTGTTCTCTTAGATGTGTAATCCCCTTTAAGGGGTTTAGCTTCAGATTTCAAAAACCACCATCAAAAAATCTCCCCCCCCACACTACCGCTGACTCCTCCTCGTCGTTCTCGCGGAAATCTCTGGAGGTGCAGGGGCGCAAGACTGGGAAAAGCGCACGACAGAATGGCTCTGCGAAGTACTCCAGCATCGACGCACAACGACTAATCTTGAACATTTGTAGCGAGACACACTGCCATTACAGAGGAGCACAGTCATCTTTAAAAATAAAACTTTTTTTTTTTTTTTAAATCTCGGGAAGGAGAAAACAACGATGCCCCCGTCTCTGTGTATTTCAGAGTGCAAGTTCGCACTTGAACTTTAAGTAGTTTGGTGCGTCGTTTATCCTTCTTCAGATTGTAGTCGGGTTGCTGGGCGACTTGCCTGTGAGAAAAAGACAAAACACTACAGAAACCCTGCGATGAACACTTATGTGGCTTGTATCCGCTAATTTGTGGAATTTTTGAACCAGGAGTGTTTGTGCTCTTGGCGTATGTTATACCAATATCGATAAGTACGATAGCTCGCAAGGAGATACATGGGAAATACGAATGAGAATACAATTATGTGTATCTTCAGATCAATACACGAGTCAGTAGTACTGCTACTTCTGGTCGTTGGTGAGTAACTTTAAACTCTTTCAGCCTAGAGTGTTTCTCACTTGTAAGACAACAATTAAATGCATGTTTCAAATCCTTAAAGAAACTGAAGCTGAGGGGACGTTAAAATGAGTGGACGCATTTGAGCTGCGCGAAACTAAAAGAAATCATTTACTGGGTTGTCCACTTGACTGTAAATGTGCCCGTTTAAATATTGCTGAAATATTTATAGACTAGTCCCAAAAGAATCGTTAAATGTGTATCTTCGGGGCTGTTGATACGAGCATCTGTTACCTCCATATGAATCGTAGAATTTTGTCCTTCTTTTCTGTCTTTTTGCGCGGCCACTGTTAGCATGGAAATCGGAATGCTTAGATTTTAAATACGTTCTCAACGATTTTTTCTCCACATATTTTCTTCCACGCGTAGAACTTGTAATATTAATTCATGATGATAATGACTGGCTTTGCCAATTCATCGTCGCTACTTATAATGTTTCATTTGTATGTAGCCTCATACAACAGAGAAATTGATTAAAATTTGGATGAGATGGTAGTACAACCTAAACCTAAACTGCATTCTGCATATGTACATAAAACGTTACAGAGAAGTCATTAATCTGTTCAGTTTACAAATGCAAATGAATATTGAATATTGCAAGATGTAATTGTATTAACACTGCATTAAGAGTAATACACGGTGCTTTTAGGCACTATGGACGTTTGTCTGTTTTTTGTTAAAGTAATGTTAGTTTAGTTTTTTAATCGCATCACTCGCAAGTTTCGGTTGAAAAAGCAGAAGCGTGGGGAGAGCGAACTAATTTCATTCAATTTGAATAAAACCGGATTATTTGACTGAGTTCGGCCCGAGTTCCATCTGTTTGGGATGACGATGGAAGTCAGCATTTGGCTGCAGCTTCAAACAACCCTGTAGAAAGAAAACGAGATATTTTAAAATGAAATTCTAGGCCCACTAAAGTCGGTTTAAGTGAATATAACGTTTAATTAACTCACATGTTATTGCAGCCTTTCCTGGCGGCAATAAAAATTGAATGTCAGACTGAATTACTGCGTACCGTAAATTTGGAGAGGAAAAAACCTAAGTAAGACTTTGAAAGGAAACCATAACAGCCATTAAAAAACGAACACACAAAGAAGCGGTAGGAATCCATAACCCGGTCAAAACACAAAACCATTAAATGCTGTGAAATTACGTTTTGGCGATAACTAATTTGAAAATAATTAACTACATTCCTGCATCGCTTAGGCCTATTTCTGTTTTTAAACAAACCTGCTTGTGAAAAATTCTTAGTAGCCACGTCCCAACTTTATTTAGAAATACAAACGGTTTTGAAATTTCTTGCATGCAACTGTACGTTCATATAAACACTCGTAAGGGGAGAAATACTATAAACACATCCATATTCACAGCTAATAATTGTGCTACTTTGAAAGTAAATCACAACGAAATATCATTATGATTTGTAAGACAGCTTCCATTGCAGTCTGACAGGTTTTGATTGAGAACAGGAATACATACTAAGACAGCTTGCCAAGGGGAAAAGCACTAGGGGAGTATGGTTTTGAGAGTAAAGCTTGGATCAAATCGAGGAATTGTGTGGTCAGACAGGCCCTGGGTTTCTCTGTTTTAAATGATTTGGAGTTAGAGTTTGTCAGGGGGCCCAGAACTCTTACCTCATCGCCGTGGCGACGTTGCCAACTGGAAATGGTGTCCGCGGTTTGAAGCTCTGGAACTTGCATGGGCATTTTGATTTAGATAGAGGGCAAGGGTTTATGGAAGCGGTAAAAGCACCAAAAATTGGAGCCTGGGAGGTCAGGATCTGTTTGGCCTCTGTTGCAGATAGCTCTGTCCATGGTGGTGATTTTTTTAGGATGACATTAAATCAATTTAAAAAAAACATGCACACATCAACAACGCACAAACGTGGTGGGTATTTCCTACAGTTCTTCCAAGGGCATGGTGTTGTGAAGCGGTGTGAGCCCTGAGCTGTTTTAAGGTGGAACACCTTTGGAGTACCCCATCCAGCTACTTTACTTGTGCGTGCATATGCACGTGTGTGTGTGTGTGTCTATAACAATAAGTAAGTAATTTTGTAAAGCGCATGTCTGATTTTTCTGAAGTCCTGGCTTGCTGGCACGTTGCAGAGTGTCTTTTTAGTTCACATTCAGCGGTCATGGAGAAGAATCTGCTTTAGCTCCTCCTCTAGGCACCTGCAGAGACCTGTATTTTTCTTCATGTTGTATTTTGTAAATCCCTAAAAAAAAGTTCTAAAGAATCGTGGTAGCACCTGTTTCACAGTAACCTCAAATTCACCTCCCATCACAATGTGGTAACATTTGTAAAGCGGTGGCCAATCAGGTTAACAGTGTGTTTACATAACATGTCTTTTCATGTTCTCGCAGATAGTCCATGTTATGCCTTTTTGGAGTCCTAATATGAAAACAACAACTTGGCAGCCTTCCAGAACATTTCGCGGCCAGAGTCAGAGTCCAGGTGCACATGACCCAGCAACATTCACAGAGCCAAAAGGATGTCCTCTCCCAACGTCACTGCATTACTAACGATACCAGCTGAAAATGAAGGTCATGCGTGTATGGGCTTTATCTCCTCAAAACAAGAGTAGTATTTGTACTGTATCTGAAAATAAAGCAAGTCAGGCAGATTGGGCAATGATCATTAGCAACCACTGTGTTAAATGGCACCACGGTGTCTAGTTCTCATCGTTTTACCTTACCTATCATTTAACCTGTACAAGTTGAGCTTGAAATCATCACTATTTTTCTCAAGGGTAAAGTTTAAGTTTTTCCAAATGAACCCCAAGAGATAACATTTGGTTGGACATAACAAGTACATGCCATTTCACGCACCCATATAATGTTGGCTGGTAACGACTTCTAAGGCTAAGCAAACACTTTTCCCTGGGATTTGTGGTCATACAGAACCAGCCTAAATCCAACTGAGACTCCTCAGAGTCAGTGACATGTTCACATGAACCAGTGAGGCCTTGTCTTGAGTAGTTTTCATTCCAGTAGGTTCTGTGACTGTAACAGAGCCATTACTCGCTGTTGAAACGTTTGCACAAACGCAACAGTGTAAGAAGACCTGGGGGAAACAAAGTGATGCAGCTACTCTCTCACAGAGAGAGCTTCAGGCCAGCAGTTTCACATTTCAGGGAGGATAGTATAAAATATGAATAAATCCTTTGAGAAATCTTACTTCATGAGGCATGGAATGTTTTGGCCTGCAGCATGAAAAAAAAATGCTTGACTTCCCCACATCAAAGATTCCTTTTCAGTTTGTTTCAAAATTTCTGATTGTCATGCTGCAAGGTGAACCTTAATCACTGACCGCCTGAATTTAGACGCAGCAATTCTAACAAATACTGCATTTATAATGCTTGAAATGTCAAGAATGAGACATAAATTCACTGCAACATGTTATATTAAGGTACTGCTAGTCATAATGTCAGATTACCTGATAAATCGCAGTTCTCCCTCTGCTGGGTAATGCAGCTCCATGTTCTTATTCAGTCCAGACAAAAGCATTTCTGTCTGCAGTCCTTTTGCCAATCTCTTTGAAACTGCATATGGGGTCTAAATGAACTTGAAAAACAGTAGGCATTTTGAAATCTCATGAGCTTTTTGAAAGCGATGAGGAATTGTGTCCACACACTTGTTAAATGCTCTGAAGTGTTTGATTAAGAAAAAAGGGACAGTGTTTGGACTCTAGAGGTCCTTATTTGGTCCAGTCTAAATATGCTTCTTGCACATTTATTTTTCCTGTGCCTTGGACACTTGTACCAAGCTCCTGTGAAGTTCTACTGAATGTGCATATGTGACATTGTCTTGTAGAAGAGTTAATCTGATCCAGTTAAAATGCTTTTTACATGAAAGGAATCTGGAGTAATGAAAACCAGGCACTGGCATGATGATGCCACTGAAATGAAGTAGAGCACTCTTACTAATTACTCCAATCCTCCTTTGTCCTCCAAAACCATGGTCTACTTAATGCTTCAAAATATTGTCTGTGACCTACTCCTTAAAACAAAGCAGAAGTATGTCGAAATATGCATTTTTCTGTACATTGGTATCTCAGAACAAGCAAGTGCAGGGTTTGGTTTAAATAGAATTTGTGTGTGTTCATGTTTGTGATAGTATCGTGCAACCCGCCTCAACCCCCCTCACAACCCGCTGTGAGTCCCTGGTGGGTCCCTGCCTGCAGTTGGCGAATCATATCTCCTGTGATTCCTCTGGGCGGTACCGCACTTGGCAGGTTCTGGCACTGCGCTGACCTGGCTCTTCCCCACAGGTCCGGGTGGAGGGTCGTCTCTGTACCACCCTTTCTCCCTGGAGAAGGGTTTCGAGCGGCTGTCCCGGGACTCACAGTGTCGCCACATGCTTAAGCACCTCCACAACGGCGCCCGCATCTCCGTGCAGATGCCCCCCAACATCGAGGGCCACTGGGTGTCCACCAGGTGAGACGTCTGATCAGCTCAGCCCGCTAGGAGGAGACACTAACTTACATCCATTTATTATTAACTGCTGTGCACACATTATCTTTCATCATTATTCACACCCTGGACTAAACAAAAACATGCTTGAGAAAACTGAATTTGCACTATGCAGTGCTGTTAAGATTAAAGTATGACACTTTAAACATTTTTAAACAGAAAAAATGTAGTAGTACATGTATGTATAAAAAATGTAGTAGTCCAGTATGTACGTTTTTTTTTCTTTTGAAGCATGTTTTTTTTGTTCCTGCTCAGTCAGGGTTGTGAATAAATAATGAGGACTGTATATATGTCAATGTTACTAGTGGAACAGGTGTCTAAATGTCCCATTAACATTACTGTAGTAGTGAGCATCTCATAAACTGTTTTTTTTGGTCTGTCTTCACTGGCAGCTGTGAGGTGAGGCCTGGCCCGGAGTTCATCACCAGGTCGTACCGGTTTTACCACAACCAGACCTTCAGGGCCCACCAGTTCTACTATGGGGACAACCACTGCACCACGCCCACCCACACACTGGTGGTCCAGGGCCGGCTGAAGCTGCGGCAGGCCTCCTGGATCACCCGTGGCGGCACGGAGGCCGACTACCAGCTCGACCGCATCCAGGTGGTGTGCCACGGCGAGGCGGCGGCCAGGGACCTCAGCCTGCGTCTGAACCGCAGCTGCCAGGGGGCGGAGCCCTGGGAGCCGGGCGTGGCTTATGAGCTATGGAGGGAGGGGGCGGGCTGCGACTGCTCCCGCGGGCTCAACTTCGCCATGCACGAGCTGCAGCTGCTGCGCGTGGAGAAACAGCACCTACACCACAATCTGGACCAGCTGGTGGAGGAGCTGTTCCTGGGGGACATCCACACGGAGCCTGCCCAGAGATTGTACTACCGGCCATCCAGCTACCAGGCCGCACTGCAGAACGCCAAGGTCAGACACCAGGGGGTGGGAGGAGGGACATTTCCGTGGGGCTGAGGTCAGAGTCAAACTGTGTTGTGCTGTGTCTGCGTGCTTAGAGGTGCAAGTCCAAAGTGATGAAGTTCTTTGCATAGGCCACAAATTGGCTTCAAATGAGTGCAGTAAGAGATAAGAAACTAACAGCAAGTAAACGGTTCAGAGAAAGTGTTTCATCATAAGCCTGCTAAAACTTTACCTCGTATGGTAAATCCATACTGGTAATATATGCCAGGCACAGAACAACAGGTGATAATAATTTAGTTTATCTGAGTGAAGAAAAATAAATAATAAAATGTGCTACAACTCAACAATGTGAAGTGAACTGTGATTTATCAGTACTAGTCCTTTACTCAGTCTCTGTGTGTACTCTGTGGTGGAGCTGTTGCAGCTGTTGGAGCATGGCCTCAAAATGAGCCATATACGAGACGTTATTTACAGTTATTAGCCAAATCAAAGATAGAATTCCATTTTAAGGCCATTGGACATTTAGCTTGTTTGTAAAGTCCACACTGTGTGTGGTGGGTACCATGACTTCTTCGTCGGGGTATACTTTCATTAGATTTCAAAACAGCTTGAGCTTTGAGTGGAACTTTATATTTCTGTATTCTCGTTTTTTCTTGTTTTCTCTGTCAGCTATTGTACTCATCTTCTGAACACTTTTGAAATATTTTTAGGGAGAAGAGTGCAGTTTCGAAGAAAAAAATAAAAAAACAGGGTTTTGAACTTAAACCATCCTTATTTTTATTTTGATTATTCAGATATAAAAGTAACAATCTCAATACTGAAGGTCACAATTAATCAGATACTCAAAGACTAAAGCATTTAACAGTCACAACCCTAACTGAGGTGGGCACATGTGATACCTGATGTCATAAAGTTCTGTTTCGTTCTGTGAATGAGGAATGCTCTCACCATCAGTGCCCAGTTTTAAATTTGTGGTTAATGGGATGATTAGCATACAACAGGTTGAGTTAAAGTTCTGTTTTCCTGCTAAACTATGTTGTGCTGGTTAAGTTTGTTAACATGCCCAAATTCAGTTCCGCTAACTTCAAACTGACTAGTGTTCAGATTTCAATATTTTACATTCCCTCAGGGTTTTTTCCATTTTATCATTACTCAATGGATTCTTGGATGGTATAAAAGGATCTTGTGTGTTTAGGGAGACTTTGCTTCATTTGAATACATTCTGTTGTCAGCTTCTTATAAATGAGAGGGCCTAACGGTATGTTTCAAACACGATTGCCCTCCAAATATTCGCTTGTCCAAAAAACTATGTTGATTGAAACGATAGCTGGCAAATTCCAGAGCCTCACTACCTGAGAACATGCAGTCTGCAGAGGGGTTGGTAGGACAGGCTACATGCCAGAGAGGGAGGGGTCTTTGGCAAGCCAGCCAAGAGGCCTGCATTTTATGAGCTGGAAATTCTTTCCCTGACTGAGGAGGCTGCACATCTTCTGAACACATGCTGCATGTTCACGCTCATGCTGTAGGCTTCTGTGCCAGGAATCTCTGTCTCTCTGTCTCTCTCTCTGTCTCTCTGTCTCTCTCTCTCTCTCTCTCTCTCTCTCTCGATTTCTCTCATGCTGTCTGTCCCCTGATCTCTCTCTCTCGATTTCTCTCCCGCTGTCTCTCCCCTGCTCTCTGTCTCTCTCTCTCTCTCTCTCTCTCTTTACATTGGCAACTGCAAAGTGTAGATATATGCCTCACTCTATACAAACATTTAAAAGAGAGAAAACACACGTTTATAATGCAGTAAGCACGGAACACGTATCCTATCAGCAGTTATGCATAGGGTTATATTTTACAGTTTATGAATTCTGACACTTTCTGTTCTTCGTCTGCCTGAGAAGCCAAAAGCACTGTGCATTCTGATTGGCTAAGTAAATATACCATGGAAGCATTGTTTGTAGCTGGAAAAATGAAGATTGTGTTTCTCTGGGCCTCAAAAATAGGAAGCATTAATATAATTCATTTGGTATATAATAAATGTACTAGGAGTTGTGAATTGGTGCAATTACACCTTTTACCATACAATGCTGTGAATATGAGTCATAGTGAAACAACTTTCCAAGAACATCTTCTAGGTCGAAAGGCCAGGGTAGCTCAGCCAGAAAAATTTATTACCTAGCTTAGGTCGTACTCTGCTTTCAGTTTTTTTCCTTCTTTTTTTGTCCATAAGTTTTGTGATTACCCTGAGGAAACGCACTGAAATGCAAGACTGCACCCAATCAGTTTTCCTTCCCTGTTTCTCTCTTGGCCCAGTCAGATGTCTTAAAGCACTTGCAACCAATCAGAGAGTGAGATGAAATGGTAATGAGGCAACAGAGTAAAACCACAAGTTAAAAAAAAAAACGGAAGAATGGGCTTTACTGCATGCCGTAATTTTATTTGTTTCTTATTGGAACATAAAGCCATGTGACTCCAGTCTAAACTGATGCTTTAATCCCTCAAATTACACTGGGTAGGAAGAGTGTATGTGTGCTGTACAAAATTCTTGTATTCATGAAATGATAATGGGAGAGAGGGATTTGGGCCGAATGAATCCTTCAGCACAGGGCCAAATTGGACTCCCTCTTCAATCACTGTATCAAAATTGATCTTGGACCCATCCGTGAATGACAAATATCAGTGTACAGCCAGTTTGGAAACCATTATAACTCCCATGTTTTTAATTTGTGATCAGCAGGTGTGTCACTGTCAACTCTCAAGTAGTGATTTGTGATCAGGTGGAAGAGCAAAATCTGAATTAAACCAGCACCAGCAGAGTTTATGCATGGCATGGGATTTTTACCACGTTACCAAGGGTATCCAGCAGTGGATTAAATCTTAGCAGATGGCATTTTAGTTATAATTACACTGTCCCTCCGCTTCTTACATTTGATGTCTGGTAGTTCAAAAGAACCAAACCATGTCAACAAGAGGAACTTTCATTAGAGGACAGAATCAAGACCTAAGGGTTGAGGTTTGTAGGTTTGAAATACAGGTAGACACTGCTCTTCTACCCTTGAGCAATGCACTGTGCTAACTTTGAAAGCTACTGCTGCTACTGAATCCTGTAGCCAATGTTTTTTTCTAGTTTAGAGCTGGGCTACATCATTAGCCTAATATGGTTCACAGAGGCAGGGCATGTGATGATAGACCAGCCTAGGTTCCACATCTAGCAACATATTAGGCATCTAGGCATTCTTCACCATCACTGAGAGATGTAATAATCCATTGATTGGCATTGGCTACCCTGTAATGCATTATGGGAATTGTAGTGTGTGATCAAAACCAGCATTCATAATTGTCTGAGAAAAGGCAAAACGTTAACCAGATAGCCGCTGCACTCCATAGGGCAGAATCTAAACTTAAAACTAATTGGCTCTGGTCTGCTTTCAGAACCACGACCAGGCGTGCATCGCGTGCCGGATCATCTACCGGTCAGACGAGCACCACCCGCCCATCCTGCCTCCGCGGGCAGACCTGACGGTGGGGCTGCACGGGCAGTGGGTGAGCCAGCGCTGCGAGGTCCGCCCGGAAGTGCTCTTCCTCACCCGCCACTTCATCTTTCACGACAGCAACAACACCTGGGAGGGCCACTACTACCACTACTCGGACCCAGTCTGCAAGCACCCCACCTTCAGCATGTACGCCAGCGGCCGCTACAGCCGTGGCGTGCCCTCCGCCCGCGTCATGGGCGGCACCGAGTTCATCTTCAAAGGTACGTGGTGATACCCTTGACTTCTTCATCACCCAGTTTATTTTGTTCTTGTTAAAAGTTTGCCACGTCAGATATCATGAAACTTGAGGAAATGCCCAATTTCATGCTTAACCTTGTCCGTACAATGATGAATCCCAGCTGTGCCTAAATTTGATGCTCGTGCATGTTATATGTAATTAGCATAACTACACGCCCCGGCAATCCGATATAAGGGCTTTCTGACTTGTCACTGGTGTAGCAGAAATTGTGCTAAAAGGGAAAAATCAGTCGAATGTTTCTGATTCAGATATGTGAATGATTCTGACAGAGGTGAATTGCAGAGTATGCCAGTATATTTCATTGATTGAGCAGTGGAGTGTCGGGCACATCAGAAAATCACTGGTTGAAACAGCCACCATTTATTCTAAATAATTCCAAATAATTTTTACAACACACAGCTTGTGCAAAAGACAGTATTGTCTTGTCTAATGAAATTAGAAAGTAAGAACACAGAGGCGCAGTTAGATGTAACACCTTCATGCTTTGACTCCCCTGCTCCCTTTATTCTATGATTCTGAGTCTGAATCATAGCCCCGTTCCCTGGAGGGATTGGTGGATCAGGCATAGGGTCCCCACATTACTGTTTATCTTGTGCAGAAGGAGTGCCATGTTTCATGGCCATACTGTGACAGATACAGCAGGCTAACATGATTCTTAGTTGTGTACAAAAGCATGCAGCCTGCTGTGTCCAAACACAACCATCTGCCTTTTAGCACATCTCTAAGCAAGTTTGCGTATGAATTTGGTTGTGGTGTCTGCAGGTTGGCCAACAGTGTCATCAGCCAGGATTTCAGCATGTAACCCCTATTGCTGACAGTATAAACAGATTCATAATTAAAATTTGGCAAATAAATATAAGCTGACTATTAGTTTACTTAAAACACGCAACATTTATATTCAGATTAACATGAAGGACCTTCTCTTTTGTGAGATTTAACAGTGAATGTAACAGCTAAGCTAGTAGCTAAACAATTATTTCCTCCTCTTTCATGTCCTCTTTCTTTTCCTCACCCTCTCTCTTTCTTACATATCCATCACCTCATGTCACTCTTACCTACTCATAACCTTTCATTATTGCCCCCTCGCTCTTTCTCTCTCACCCTTTCTTTCATTCTCTCTCTCTTTCTGACCTCTTCTATCCTCCCACTTCCTCTCTCTCATTCCTTCTCTCACTTTTTCTTTCTATTTCTCTCTTTCCCCCCTCTCCTCTGTCTCTCTCCAGTAAGCCACATGCGTGTCAGGCCCATGGACCTGGCCACCACCTCCTTACTGAATGTCTTCAGCGGAGACGAGTGCGGGGTGGAGGGCTCGTGGCAGGTGGGTGTGGAGCAGGACGTCACTCTGACCAATGGCTGCATGGCCCTGGGCATCCGGCTGCCCCACACCGAGTATGAGCTGTTCCGCATGGAGCAGGACGCCCGCGGCCGCTACCTCCTCTACAACGGCCAGCGGCCCAGCGACGGTTCCAGCCCCGACCGGCCCAACAAGAGGGCCACCTCCTACCAGATGCCCCTGGTGCAGTGCGCCACCAGCAGCCAGGGGTCAGAGGTTGCCGACCTACCCCTGCAGCTCAGCAATGGCTGTGGACGGCGCGGCAGCGGTGACCCCGTGGACGTCACTCAAACTCTGGCGGTCGCCCTTCTCTTCTTTTGTCTCAGCTAAGACGAGCAGCGCTTGGCATTTCTCTCGCAACTACATACTGGGAGGAAGAGGGCGAGGTAGAGGAGGCACAGTGATCAGCACAGGCTCAGAGGAGGAAGAGGAAGACGGAGGCCTTGTCAAAACACTTGAGCATCTTCAGTGTTTGCTCTTTTTTTAAACACTGTGGGAGCAAGGGTCAAATGTCGAGACAGGGGCTGGGTGAGCAAAAGGAAAGGAGCCCATCGATGCCTGACACTTGAGCTCCACCCAGTGGATCCTTGAAACTGCATCTCCACAGTAACAGCACTTTAACAGAGCAGATCTGTAAAGGGTATGTGTATTTCTATAGGCACACAGGCATACATATATACTGTACTGTGTATGCCTATAGAAACATTAAGCCATTTTTTCTGAAAGGGGTCAGTAAGGAAAGTGACTGATATGGTCAGACGCAGATTATATTTTTCTACAATGAACAATGGATGACTACAATACAGCATAATGCAATGCTGAGTTAAAGGGATATGATGCGCAGTGAACATGGGAACCATAAAAATGTATTTTTCTTCATGTTTGACTTCTCCTGAACTCTAATTCTGTATAATTAGAGAACATAAATGGTAGAAAAAATGTTTGTAGGCACTCTCCCCATACTCCCATTTGACATAATGTAGGTGGCTCTATGTCTGTATGGATATTTGATGACAGCTCTGAACTGGGGCCTTCTTTCATATGTAGTCCCAGAGTATTGGAACTACTTCAGAATTTATCTTGTGTTCTAGAAATGACACTTCTGGACATGTCATAGATGTTCAGACAGCAGCTGTAAACCTTTTCGATTTCATGCTTACTAGGATGGATATCAGTATGAAATGGTATGTCTTATTCATCTCTTATTCAGCACAGTAAGCTATTGTTGAGTCAGTGTCTGAGTGAATAGGAGCAGATCCAAATAGAGGAGCCAGGGGTGCCTCCAAATTGGGGCCCATTCTGACACCACCCTACAGAGCAGAAGGCTGCAACATTATGCTCTCCCACCATGCTGCTGGTTTTTTTTTTTTTTTTTTTTTAGTTGCTTTGGGTTTCAGCTGTGCTCTCTGGTCTATTTTAATCGTTGGTACCCACACATTCAGGATGTGAGGTCAACTAAATACGAACTGGTGAATAGGTAATTAAATCAATTACATAAATTACATAAATTAATGGGTAATTAAACGGGGGACATGTTCTGAAGCTTAGGGGTTTTCATGGTGAAATTCTTGCCAGAAGTTGTTCTATGAAATATAGCTAATGGTCAGTCGAGGTTACTGTAATTGCACCTTGACCTTTAACTTTTCCGACAGTCAGGATTTCAATGCTTCTGTATTTCAATCTGTGTTTCATAAAAACAAAAATGGTAAGCTGTGTCTGAAATATTATATTTCATTATTTGACCAAATGTAAAGTGTACAGGGTCCTAAACTAACCTTTTGGTCCACGAGCCAGGGTGGCCAGTAGATAAAAAACTTCAGCAGCCAGTTGGATTTGTCACGGGCCAAAATAATCTATTGCAAATCAAGCTACATTTCAAGTGGACCCTTTGAGGCACACATTTGAACGGTAGCACCATCGTAGGCTATATTATTAGGTAAAACAGCTAGCCAACACATACAAAAATCAGGTGCTTAGTTGTTGAATACAGCTTAATCTTCCAATGGTAGAGGAATTTGCATTGTGTTATCATATGTAGCTTGTGATTGGACAATCAGAGAGTGTACAGTGATGGCAAACATAAGATTTTGCAACAGGAAAATGAGAGAGGTCCTGCCACTGATTTATACTAACAAAGGAGCCAGACTGAAACACTGTGTATTAACGCGTCTTGCATTTTCAACCCACATTGGCAGGTTGGCGGATGATAATTTAGGACCCTTATTATGCAAATATTTTTCACAACTACCTTGTAATGAACAAAATGTACAGCTCCTGTTTGAACTCAGATTCCTCAGGTGTGCTTGATCCTAACAGTTGTCTTAGGCTGTGTTTTCTGATACACACTTACATTAAGGTAGCTCCTTCAGTGTAACATCTCTCAGCTCTCCCAGGGTGAGACCAGAGTGAGAGCAAGGGTGAACAGAGTTTAATATGGCTGAAACAATAATGGGAGTCTCGATCATTTTTACACATGCTACAGTATCACAGGCTTTATACTCCAGGAAATAAATCAGAACCAAAACGATGTTTAACTTGGTGATGATGTCATGCCGATGTCATACTCAGTTCAGTATCATAGAAGGGTGATAGCAGCAGTGTGGCATAGATACTTAAGTGGTAAGTGTGGTGAGGAGTGGGCAAAGTACTTTACCAGGCTGGATAAATGGATAAAATTGTAATCTATGCAAGTCCCTCTGGATAAGAGTGTCGGCTAAATTACAATAATGTAATGTATTGTGTGATACTTAACCCATCCCTCTAAAAATGAGGGATCCAGTACAAGGGCAAATATTGGACTGAGAGTGTCCAATCTTCTTTCTTTAAACCTTAAACTATATAGTGTCCTGTTGGTAAGCAATGCTGTGCAGGGAAACACCTGGTATGTAATTCACATATTCATATTCAGGGTTCTTCCACTGTTTATCTACACTGCAAATTATTCTGGCGGGTAGTCTACTTTCTCTGCTTATCTAAATGTTACGTTACATTACATTACATTGCATTGTTGTCATTTAGCAGACACTCTAATCTAGAGTGACTTACAGAGTATCTAATAAAATGGCATGAAAAGTTGCGCAAACAGGGCACCACTAACTACATATGAATGAGCATCAGTGGCAAACATCATGCTGAGATCACAAATGTGTGCCTAGATTGACACGTAAGTGCAAAGCAAAATGCATGACTTAAGGACTTTACCAATCCAAATATCATACCACATGTAGATGTCAAATCACTTCACCAGTCTAGTTAGTCTTAATTAGTAATGAGTAGACATAATTCACACCAGAGCATGGTTGCCAAGCCCATTTTAGTGCATGATGAAGGTCGAAAAGTGCCTCTCTCAGGATTCCCAAACTCACTTCTTATAAAACCATCTGAAAAAGACAATGTTGTATCTACCTGTAGTGAAGATGGATGATACCCAAAATAGGATGAAGACAGAGAAAAGTAACCCATCCAAGGAGAACATCATGAAGCCCTGATTTCTGCCAAACCTTTTCTTGTGTTTTTATGGCATACATAACTGTTGTTAATCACGCTTGTGATGGGTATGTAGGGTTCCATTTTCATTTTACCTCGCAGGATGACAGTCAAATTTAGTTAACTTCAGCTCATTTCTGCATTTATTGAGCAACAACCAGATGTGTTATCAAAGAAGCAGTGTATTAGCACGGGTTTTTTTAACTGATGTGTTGTCAAAATCAGGCTATTTGTACTCGTAGCCAAGCTGTTTTGTCGTGTAGCCGACCAGGTGATCATTGCGTACAGGTGGGAAGAAGGGTCGCATGAGACTGTCTGCCCTCTGAATCGGTGGGATCTCGTCACTTATCGGGTACGTCATGTTTGGGTGTTTTATCAGCCATTCCTCCAAAATCCTGCAGAGGAGAAAAGAAGGGCAGCACACACGTGGTGTTTTCAAAAGACAGGCCTATACTGTGCACAGATTGTCAAAGTCTCCACCAGTACATAGGAACTTTGGTTCTTTTGGTTCCCTTATATACTGTCGATGTTTGTTTTGTAACTGTTTTTTTTTTTTTTTTTTTTTTTTGAGGCGTTTAGGTTAGTTTATGGGCCACTTCTGATTTTTAAACTATACATTTAAATTTTAGGACTGGACTAAAGCCATGTTAGATTCTTTTTTGATCCATTTGCTGTTTTAAATGGAGTACTCTCAAATACATTGAAATTTCACAGCATTTATGTTTAAATAATCATCATTCAAAATGTTCAAATACACAGAGCAAATGTTTGAAGAATTAAGTCCTCTAAGCAGTACATTTGCATGAAAATGTATGTTTAAAATTGTGACAGTTATAAGGTTGTAATGTTAGGTAAAAGGAATTGGTCTGAAGCCTGAACACAAATCTGGCATAGTGATGGACAATTGAGCAATCTGAATTCTACTCTGAGGTTTGCACTAAAAAAAATCTGTAGATTCATTTGTTGCTCATATTACTGATGAAAATGTCAAATTTAATCAAATGAAATTGTACAAGTATGTCCTTTGGAATGTACTGGCGGCTGGACGATCCCTTGGAGAAGAAACAGTCTCACTATCAAAAGTAAGGAACCACATTCAGGCTTGTTACTAACTGAGTTCAGGGTTTAGATTCTTATTATTTTCAGGGAGAGGGGAGTCTAACAGAAAAGCTTTTCTTTCCAGAACTGGGAATCAAATATAAATAGATTGTGCAGATGTGTGAATCAAGAAGTGTATTAAGGTCTCAGCTGTGATTGAATGATCTTACTTGTCAATCATGGCGTGGTGTAGCATGAAGATGGGGTCGTTGGCAGCAATCGGCACATGTGACAAGGTTCCATTGAAGTAATCATGCACCAGATTGTGCATGGCATCACTAAGGTTATTACTGCTGATTGAGAGGTCAAACCCTGCAAATGAAAGAGAATCAGCAGCAATATGATACTGTGGTAAGGACATGGATTTGGAAACAGAACCAGGAGGAGTACTGCTATTCCATCTTAGAGCAAGGTACCAATCCACAGCTGCCTCAGTAAATATCAACATGGATAATATGTAAGCTATATAGCCATGTTGCGGACAACACTGTCTACCAAGCAAATAAGGAAATCACTGAGTCTTTGTTTTTTTCTCTCTCTATTATGATTTGAATTAGACGTGGTAAGAAGATATTTTTGGCTCCTCTCCAGTTTTCATTATTTCTGCTCCTTGCACTAATCTAATAGAAAAAGTGTACAGAATAAAAGCATTTATGTTATTGCTACTCATAATTCTGTTATCCTTGCAACTGCTTCCACTGAGTCAATAGGCAAATCAGTCTTGAATTGTAGCCTTTCGTAGAGAACATCTTTTGGCATCTCCTAAATCATAAAAAGTAGAAACAAGCAGTAGTTACAACAAATATTGTTAAAGTACCAGGTAGAATCGATTGATCTCCTTGCTGCACTGCGCACAGAATGCCCACGCTATTTATTTCATTTCCGTGCATTTCGCACCGCTTCTAATGAAGTGCACGAAATGGTTTCGTCAAGAAGAATGACGTCAAAATGATATTAATTGGCTTGATGACTCTTGGCTTGACTGTAGTGCAGAGCAGTGCTTTACGAACAGGAAGGTTAAAAAGAAAAAAAATCATATACCCTCCAGGCGATTTCGGAAGCTGTTCTTTGAATGCCGATTGTAAGGCGGCGTGTCGTACTCCTCCGTGTCAAGGACTGTTTTCAGGTCTTCTATCGTGGGAAGGGCGTTGCTTTCGCTGTTTTCTCCTGGCGATCGTTGAATATATTTAATGTGGGTGTCGTTCTCAGGTTTGACACATATTCTCCTGTACCCCCCCAGAGGAGTTATCTCATCATCATAAGTACAAACTGTCTGGATAAAGAGGAAACACGACATAGAGCGTCATCATATGGACTATGATCCCGCGTGAACAGTCTTTAACTGAGTCTGAACACTTTTTCTAGAAGGTGCTTATTTTATTTCCCTTTTCGAATCATTCAAGTAGGGAATGTATTATTTATTATTTACATTTAAATATAATTAATAATATATTATTATTAATATATTATAATATATTATCGATATTATAATATATTATTCATACTGATAAATTTATTATTTATTGTTATTATTATTAAAGGCCCCCAAACATGATTCTCAAACCGATAAAAGTAGAGGTTTACTCAAAAAAGCGGTGCTATACTGAATTTCAAGCCGACGAATTAAATGCACACTAGTCATACAGGTATTAGCTCACTATTATAGTGTGTGTGTGTGTGTGTGTTACAAAGTACTCCAAAAATCTAAAGAATATATTTTGACTATTTCAAAATACACTGAAGGCCTACCTATTTGAAAATAAAATTCTACTACCCAATGTTCATTCAGATATAGTTGTTGAAATATATTATGAAAATGTAGTATGTGTAGCCCATTAGATAAATGTGTCACAGACAATTTTAATCACATCACTATTTCACAATTTTCTTAAACATTTCATATACTTTTTTCCGTAGATCACTTTGTGTTAAAAGAATCACTTCAAATTCATTACTGACATATGATTGGCCACTATTAAGCCTCGCCTTGATAGACAGCATTGGGTAGAACACGGTTTTTTGATTCCAACAGGTTATTTGTCACAGCTACGGTGAGAGAAGAAAAGCAAAAGCAAAAGAATTTTCTGAATCCTTATTTTCCTTTTAAAATAGCTTTGAACGACTTTTTGTTTGTGGAACGACTCTTGAAACTGTAGTGACAGTTGACTCGAATATTTTCTTGGTGAGTTTAACTTGTTTTCAGTCGTGTTAGCTAGATAGGTACCTAGCTTTAGCCCTCATTTTATCCGGTTCGTGCGGGCTGAGTTCTGTATCGCAACTGCATTACCAAATATGTTTAAATTAAGTAATGTCATTGGGTCAAATGACAATTTATCCCACTATTGTCACTCAATTTTATGTTAGTAAGAATGAGACACCTGTATTGGTGGATTAATAGATAGCCTATAAGATAGCTGAGGGATACTGCTATTAGCGTTAGCCGCCTAGCATAGCTTCTCTCGCTAACCGCGGACCACGGTCCCGGGTTATTTGCAATACATAGCCATACAATTGTATTGACTCATTGCTGTTAAAATAACAATCGTGTTTTGGTTATTTTATTTTATATAAATGGATGCACCGCAGATAAACAGTGTACGTGTCTATCTAGGATACCTTTTATTGGAAAAAAAGTTATGTTATGTGACGAAGTAGACTGAGTCCATTAGCATATCTACGTTGCTAAGTAGGCTACACCATCTTTACTACGTACTAAGTGGTAGGAGAGTATTCATTGTAAGTAGAGAACTATAAGCCGTGTTTCATAATACAGGCTAGGTTTTTGGGTGAGATTCGGACCTCCTGACCAGATGATGATTCTTAATGAGATGGCGAGCCACCCCAGATGATTGCCCCTATTAAAAAAGTGTGCACCAGATACAATTTGGGATGAACTCGGGATGCATGGTTTCTAACATCTTTGCATCGGTAAAATCCGATTTATTTATACATAATTATTAGTAGAGGTCCTATGCCTTTATTATTTAGAAATGTGACCAATAATTACATATTTAGATGGATTCCTCCTCTCTAAACTGTTTCTCAAGCGCGCGCTCTCATCTCCACTGCTGTCAGTGGCCAAGTCTCGCGCGAGTTGGAGGCGTGTCCGGTCGGGTCACATTATCATGGAGGAGGAAGAGCTACAAGTTCCACCGAAGTGCTAAAAATCTAATGTTTGGCGACACTTAAGCCCCGTACACACTGGAAGAGACTAAGTGACGAGAGACCATGGAATGTTAATGAAATTAGGCGACTTGCACCGATGTCAGGCGAAATGACGCGAAGTAGGAGGGTTCCGAGTTAAACTAGTTTGAACTTTGAGGCGACTACTAAAAGGAACGAAGGATGCCGTTGACTTACAGATGACGCCAACACTGAGTTCCCCAAGCATTTACCACAAGGAGACAACGTCCACGGCTTTGGTTCCTACCACTACGGCTTTGATCTACTATCTGCGAGCTAAAAGAAATTAAACGCGGGTGCATTGTCACTGTTGAAGCGTAGCTCTGTCCATATGCATACACTAGCGATATATTTATGGTCTTGTAGAACTAGCCAGCTACTGTTTGTTTCACTCGGAAACATTTGGGGTGGGAAATGTACAAGAGGGATACCGTCCTAGGCAACCTGTCTTGGCCTCTGCTGAAGCACGCAGATATCCAGCAGCTAAACACTTGCAATAAATAGCCCAGACCGCAATTTTCGTTGTACCGGGATTCTGTACTGACAAAGTGTGAAACTGAAACAGACATGGAAATGAAATTGATATCAGTTCCCATACGAAATACAGGTTACATTGTATACATTACATTACGTAAACGCACCATTATACATTGCTGACAAGCTAAGATACAGAACCGCCGACATTTACGTAGCA